>NW_024718196.1:0-11782 GCF_018991925.1 Homarus americanus
ACAATTACATGCCAGATATCCGTCACACCTCAACTATGCAACTATGTACTCATCTGCAACAAAGACAAATTTAAATGAAATAAGAGATGAAAAAAGCTGATAAACACTGAACAGAACATTGCACCGCCATGGAAGCGGCTGTTTGGCTAGTACTGTAGGTAAATTCTAAATTTCTTGGCAGAAAATACCAGGCAGACTAAACTCCTCGACATATCAGCTTCAAATTTGCATGGAGTCTTAGGATATGTATATGAACAATGCCTGAAGAGTGCAGCTTTTATAAAATTTCACTGCCCCCTCAATATACAGTATGTACTGCATGTTGTGTTGTCATTAGTAAGAGAAACAACTGAGCACCCTGCAATTGTGTGTATATGAGGCAGAAAGTCAGATCAGCAACCTGGGACTTGGTCACAATTTTCATGATGCCATATGGGCAAGCAGGGTCTACCATCAGACAACACATTAATGTTTCCAAATATCTTTCCAGGCGGTAGTACCCCCTGTTTGATAGCTGCTCACGACCCACTCTGTGTGTGTGTGTGTGTGTGATGATTGGTAACCCACTGCTGGGTGAATGATGATGGAACAACCCTTGGGTGCACCACCGTCCTTGCCACAAACCACTGGTGGCTGCAGAAAACTAAAGAATTAAGGGAGGAACACCTGCTCAAGCCGGGCCGCCTACCATGAGCAAGGTGTGTAAGGAATAAAAACTAATAATAGCGACAACGATGACCACAGAGTAAGCTGGTCAACATCCTTGCTAATGATAAAGCAACAGGACAACAAAACGAGTCAATATTATAACAAACAAACAAAACAAGGTCTGCCAAAATTTACTCCAGTCATCGTACAGCGGACAAGACGGTCGACCCAAACCATCATCACGGGGCGGGGGAGGTCCGGATTCTCTGGGGTTATGCACGCACGCCACCTAAATCGAACGTGACGATGCAATTCCATCCGTCACTTGGGTCACAACAGAAACAATGATGGCGCCAGAATTGTGCAGAGACCATTGGCTATTCAAGAGGTCCTTTTTCTGATTTCGGGAAACATTTAACATCCAATTCCAGGAAGTGAGGAAAGCTGCCACCATTATCTTAGTGAAGTGAATGATGTACAACCGTGTATGTATTCACCATACCATCCTCACCACTCGTCTTACATCAAGCCGAGCGGTTCGTTACCCGTTGCACTGTTGATAAAATGCTGGGCGTGTACGGCCCCAGGATGGTGTACCTTGCCACCGCCGGTCAAGTTTGAACCCGGAAGGAACCCGCACACTTGCTGACATAACATCTCGACTGGCAGGCTGTCCAGGAGTCAAACTCTTACTCCAAAGAAGTTATCCCGCAGCCTCTGTACCAAGGATAGCTTTTTAATCCTGGGGACTGTGACCTCTGGGCTGCCAGCAGTGTGTGTGTGTGTGTGTGTGTGTGTGTGTGTGTGCGTAAATCTCAACATGGGCCAAGTTGGACATTTCAGGCAGTGTAGAACAGAAGGTCACAAGGAGTGTAGGGCAAGGAGGCCACAGTGAAAGGGAAGGAGGTCACAGGTAGAAAGGGAAGGGAGGCTCACAGTGTAGGGCAAGGAGGCCTGCCAGTGTAGGGCAAGGAGGCCAAGCAGGTAGTGCAAGGGAGGCTTGGGAAGGTGTAGCGCACGGAGGCCAGGTAGGGGCAAGGAGGCCACAGTGTAGGGCAAGGAGGTCACAGTGTAGGGCAAGGAGGTCACAGTGTAGGGCAAGGAGGTCACAGTGTAGGGCAAGGAGGCCACAGTGTAGGGCAAGGAGGCCACAGTGTAGGGCACGGAGGCCACAGTGTAGGGCAAGGAGGCCACAGTGTAGGGCAAGGAGGCCACAGTGTAGGTGCAAGGAGGCCACAGTGTAGGGCACGGAGGCCTCACAACACAACACACCTCGGAGACCCACAAAAACAAGTTTGACCAAGTACTCGGCAACTCATGTGTGTCAGTTGGTACACACCCCCCTCCTCGCCGTGCCCTCCATTGCCTTCCTACCCTCCCCTCCCCACACCCCTTATAAATACCCCCTAAAACACCCATTACAACAGAGAGCAACACTATACCCCATAAAGAGGGGCCGAAAAATAAGACACTATGCCCATCACCAGGTGGGATGAATTAACGTGCCACAAACAAGAAACTTTCCAGGCGCCATATTGGTCCAGGGCCGCGTCCGGATACCAACCCCTTGACCTTGTCTTCGGCTCCCCACTTTCATTTCTATTACTTGTTTACTTATGTTTCTCTTCCATATTTTGTACCTTTAATCACCACATCTCCTAGGCCTACCCGAACACACACACACACACACACACACTGATATTAATTACACCACAAGGATAAATATTACTGAGGTATCGGCATTTCTATTCGTGGGTCCACCAAGGAAGACGAACGGGAAGTTAACATACCAAACATACTTCCGTGTTGTAAAAGGTGTGAGGCGCCCAATGTAAACTTTCATTATAGTTGTCAAAATTGTCCATCTATCTATCTATCTATCTATCTATCTATCTATCTACTGGGTCTGTCTATCTATCTGTGAGAATAACTTACAAGATTATGGTTACATCTCGTATATATATATATTGTATGTTAAGCTTGTGAGGACGAGAAGGGTTAAATCATCGTCCTCAGCCTTATACCACCTCACCCCCAGAGTTAAACCACCTCATCCCCAGAGTTAAACCATCTCACCCCCAGAGTTAAACCACCTCACCCCCAGAGTTAAACCACCTCACCCCCAGAGTTAAACCACTTCACCCCCAGAGTTAAACCACCTCATCCCCAGAGTTAAACCACCTCACCTCCCAGAGTTAAACCACCTCATCCCCAGAGTTAAACCACCTCACCCCCAGAGTTAAACCACCTCATCCCCACCTCATCCCCAGAGTTAAACCACCTCATCCCCAGAGTTAAACCACCTCATCCCCAGAGTTAAACCACCTCACCCCCAGAGTTAAACCACTTCACCCCCAGTTAAACCACCTCATCCCCAGAGTTAAACCACCTCACCCCCAGAGTTAACCTACTATGTATTTCCCCAGACAAACAAAACAAACTTATCCCACTACAACTTTTATTCACTGCCCCCTTACATAAATTACACATCACCTGAAGATTAGACACCCCCAGCTTATTTCACCTGATGATTAAACACCCCCAGCTTATTTCACCTGAAGATTAGACACCCCCAGCTTATTTCACCTGATGATTAAACACCCCCAGCTTATTTCACCTGATGATTAAACACCCCCAGCTTATTTCACCTGATGATTAAACACCCCAGCTTATTTCACCTGATGATTAAACACCCCCAGCTTATTTCACCCGATGATTAAACACCCTCAGCTTATTTCACCCGATGATTAAACACCCTAGCGCTACCTGTGGGGGGGGGGGGTTAATTTAGCGGTGGATTAGATCTGTGGTGGGTTAGGTGAGGTTAGGTTAGACGATGATTGCACGTATTGGTCCTGTTTTAAGGGCACGGAAGGTGAAAATACACTCTACATACATACATACATACCGCACACACATATATACACCACGCCAGGTCCCTCATAACACCATCTGTGACGGAATTACTACACCACGTGAGGCCCCTCATAACACCATCTGCGAGGGAATTACTATACCACGCCAGGTCCCTCATAACACCATCTGAGGGAACTACTACACCACGTGAGTTCCTCCTAACACCATCTGGGAGGGAGTTACTACACTACGTTTTTGCTGTTCAACACCTACATTAATCTGTATGTTCACTGTATGTTCCTTTACCTTTCTCTAATGAAGGCTTTTGTTAAACCACCAATGTATGTAATAAGTCATTTATGCCCAATGTATATTTTCAGCCTTCGGGCTGCAGAACTTTTTCAATAAACCGTTAATTATTATTATTATTATTATTATTATTATTATTATTATTATTATATATACTGGTGAGGTGAACTACATATTCCCAAGAAAATATACCGGGTGTGGTGGAGAGGTGGTGTGGGAGATGTGGGTTTGTGGTGAGGTGGGAGAGGTGGTTGATTGTGGTGAGGTGGGAGAGGTGGTGTGGGAGATGTGGGTTTGTGGTGAGGTGGGAGAGGTTTGTGGTGGTGGGAGGAGGTGGTGTGGGAGATGGGTTTGTGGTGAGGTGGAAGAGGTGTGGTGGGGAGAGGTGTGTGGTGGTGGAGAGGTGGGGAGATGTGGGTGGTGAGGTGGGAGAGGTGTGGGGTGGTGGGAGGAGGTGGTGTGAGATGTGGGTTCAGGTGAGGTGGGAGAGGTGTGTAGGTGGGAGTATGGTGGTGGGAGAGGTGGTGGGAGATGTGGGTTTGTGGTGAGGTGGGAGATGTGTGGTGGTGGGAGAGGTGGTGTGGAGATGTGGGTTTGTGGTGAGGTGGGAGAGGTGTGTGTGGTGGAGAGGTGTGTGGTGGTGGGAGAGGTGGTGGGAGATGTGAGTTTGGGGTGAGGTGGAGGAGGTGTGGTGGTGGAGAGGTGGTGTGGGAGATGTGGGTTTGTGGTGAGGTGGGAGAGGTGTGTACTGGTGAGAGGTGGTGGGAGATGTGGGTTTGTTTTTGGTGAGGGAAAGTGTGGTGGTGGGAGAGGTGTGTGTGGTGGTGGAAAGGTGTGTGGTGGTGGAGAGGTGGTGGAGATGTGTGGTGGTGGGAGAGGTGTGTTGTGGTGGGAGAGGTGGGTGGAGATGTGGGTTTGTGGTGGTGTGGGAGGTGTGGTGGTGGAGAGGTGGTGGGGAGATGTGGGCTGTGGTGAGGTGGGAGAGGTGTGTGGTGGTGGGAGAGGTGGTGTGGAGAGGAGAGTGGTGGTGGAGAGGCGTGGAGATGGGTTTGTTGAGGTGGAGAGGTGTGTGGTGGTGGGAGAGGTGGGAGAGGTGTGGTGGTGTGAGAGGTGGTGTGGGAGATGTGGGTTTGTGGTGAGGTGAGAGTGGTAGGAGGTGCGTGTGGGAGATGTGGGTTTGTGGTGAGGGGAGAGGTGGTGATTGTGGAGGGAGAGGTGGTGGGAGATGTGGGTTTGTGGGTGAGGTGGGAGGAGGTGTGTGGTGGTGGGAGAGGTGGTGTGGAGATGTGGGTTTGTGGTGAGGTGGAAGAGGTGTGTGTGGTGTGGGGGGAGAGGTGGTGGGAGAGGTGGTGTGGAGATGTGGGTTTGTGGTGGGAGAGGTGTGGGGGAGAGGTGGTGGGAGATTGGGCTGGTGAGGTGGGAGGTGGTGGTGGGAGAGGTGTATGGTGGTGGGAGAGGTGTGTGGAGATGGGCTAGGGTGAGGTGGAGAGGTGTGGTGGTGGAGGTGGGAGATGTGGTCTGTGGTGAGGTGGAGAGGTGGTGGGTGGTGGTGGGAGAGGTGGTGTGGGAGATGTGGCTTGTGGTGAGGTGAGAGATGTGTGGTGGAGAAGTGGTGTGTAGGTGGTGAGGTGAGAGGTGTGGTGGTGGGAGGGTGGGAGAGGTGGTGTGGAGAGGTGTGTGGTGGTGGAGAGGTGGTGTGGGAGGGTGGTGAGGTGGAGAGGTGTGTGGTGGTGGGAGGTGGTGTGGGAGGAGTGGTGGGGAGAGGTGTGTGGTGTGGGAGAGGTGGTGGGAGATGTGGGTTTGTGGTGAGGTGGACGTGTGTGGTGGTGGAGGTGGTGGGAGATGTGGGCTTAGGTGAGGTGGGAGAGGTGTGGTGGTGGGAGAGGTGGTGGGAGAGGTGGTGGGAGAGGTGGTGGTGTGAGAGGGGTGGGAGATGTGGTTTGTGGTGAGGTGGGAGAGGTGTGTGTGGAGGGAGAGGTGAGGGCTAGGTGAGGTGGAGAGTGTACTGGTGGGAGAGGTGGGGAGATGGGTTTGTGGTGAGGGGAGAGTGGTGGTGGTGGGAGGAGGTGTGGGTGGTGGAAAGGTGTGTGGTGGGGAGAGGTGGTGTGGAGATGTGGGTTTGTGGTGGTGTGAGAGGTGTGTGGTGGTGGGAGAGGTGGTGGGAGATGTGGGTTGAGGTGAGGTGGGAGAGGTGTGTGGTGGTGGGAGAGGTGGTGGGGAGATGAGAGGTGGTGGTGTGAGAGGTGGTGGGAATGGGTGAGGGAGGTGTGTGTGGTGGTGGAGGTAGTGGAGAGAGGTGTGGTGGTGGGAGAGGTGGTGTGGAGATGTGGGCTTGTGGTGGGAGGTGGGGAGAGGTGTGTGGTGAGAGGTGGCGGGAGAGGTGTGTGGTGGTGGGAGAGGTGGTGTGGGAGATGGGGTTTGTGGTGAGGTGAGAGGTGTGTGGTGGTGGGAGGGTGGTGGAGGTGGGGTTTGTGGTGGTGTGGGAGAGGTGGTGGTGTGGAGGTGGTGGGAGATGTGGGTTTGTGGTGAGTGGAGAGGTGTGTGGTGGTGGGAGAGGTGGTGGGAGATGTGGGCTTAGGTGAGGTGGGAGGTGTGGTGGTGGGAGAGGTGGTGGAGATGTGGGTTTGTGGTGAGGTGAGAGGTGTGTGGTGGTGGAGAGGTGGTGGGAGAGGTGTGTGGTGGTGTGAGAGGTGTGTGGAGATGTGGGTCAGGTGAGGTGGGAGAGGTGTGGTGGTGGGAGAGGTGGTAGGAGAGGGTTTGTAGAGGAGAGAGGTGTGTGGTGGTGGGAGAGGTGGTGTGGGAGATGTGGGTTTGTGGTGAGGTAGGAGAGGTGTGTGGTGGTGTGAGAGGTGGTGTGGGGAGATGTGGGTTTGTGGTGAGGTGAGAGGTGTGTGTGGTGGTGGGAGGTGGTGTGAGAGATGTGGGCTTGTGGGTGAAGTGGAGAGGTGTGGTGGTGGTGGAGAGGTGGTGGGAGATGTGGGTTTCAGGCTGAGGTGGGAGAGGTGTGTGGTGGTGGGAGAGGAGGAGATGGGTTTGTGAGGGAGAGGTGTGTGGTGGTGGAAGGTGTGTGGTGGTGGAGAGATGGTGGGAGATGTGGCTTGTGGTGAGGTGGAGGTGTGTGTGGTGGTGGGAGAGGTGGTGGGAGATGTGGGTTTGTGGTGAGGTGGAGATGTGGTGTGGTGGTGGGGAGAGGTGGTGGGAGATGTGGGTTCAGGGTGAGGTGGGAGGTGTGTGGTGGTGGGAGAGGTGGTGTGGGAGATGTGGGTTTGTGGTGAGGTGGGAGAGGTGGCGTGAGGCCATGTGGGAGAGGTGTGTGGGGTGGTGGAGGAGGTGGTGTGGGAGAGTGGGTTTGTTGTGAGGTGGGAGAGGTGTGGTGGTGGAGAGGCAGTGTGGGATGTGGGCTCAGGTGAGGTGGGAGAGGTGTGTGGTGGTGGAGAGGTGTGTGGTGGTGGGAGAGGTGTGTGGTGGAGAGGTGGTGGGAGATGGGGGCTTAGGTGAGGTGGGGAGAGGTGGTTGATGAGTGTGGGAGAGGTGTGTGGTGGTGGGAGAGGTGGTGTGGGAGATGTGGGTTTGTGGTGAGGTGGGCGAGGTGTGTGGTGGTGGGAGAGGTGGTGTGGGAGATGTGGGTTTGTGGTGAGGTGGAAGAGGTGTGTGGTGGTGGGAGAGGTGGTGTGGGAGATGTGGGTTTGTGGTGAGGTGGGAGAGGTGTGTGGTGGTGGGAGGTGGTGTGGGAGATGTGGGTTTGTGGTGAGGTGGGAGAGGTGTGTGGTGGTGGGAGAGGTTGTGTGGGAGAGGTGGTGTGGGAGATGTGGGTTTGTGGTGAGGTGGGAGAGGTGTGTGGTGGTGGGAGAGGTGGGAGAGGTGGTTGATTGTGGTGAGGTTGGAAGTATGGCTGTGTGAGAGGTGTGGTTAAGTGAGTGTGTGGTCAAGTGTGGGTTTACGGTTGATTGTGGTGGTGTGAGAGGTGTGGCTGTGTGAGAGGTGTGGTTAAGTGAGTGTGTGGTCAAGTGTGGGTTTATGGTTGATTGTGGTGGTGTGAGAGGTGTGACTGTGTGGTTGAGTAGTTGTGAGGTTTGTGTCTGTCACCTTAACAACCAAAGGGACGGACAAACACCAAAACACACCGACAGACTTAAATAAAACACAGGATATCCAAGAGACAAAAACACACAATAAAACAGAAAAAAAACACCTGAGGCTCTGACAGACAGAGACATACAGTTACACAACTCCTACGCCCGCAAAGCTCTTGATTGACAGGTACAATACAGGTGAATAACAATAAGCATTAAAAAAATGAAATACTTTTACACAGACTGATAGACAGAAAAACAGACAGGGAGACAGGCAGATAGGAAGACAGACCAGACAGCGAGACAGATAGATAGGAAGACAGAGAGACAGACAGACAGACGCGTAGAGTTCCCACGCCCGTAAGGCTCTTGACTGACAGGTGCAGTAGAGGTAAACGGAAGCAGAGCCGTGAATAATTACTGTCAACTGAACGATACATCTGACCAGCTACCACACACACACACACACACACACACACACACACACACACACACACACACACACACACACACACACACACACACACACACACACACACACACACACACACACACACACACACACACACACACACACACACACACACACACACACACAGTCACACACACACTACTACTACCACCTGAGATCCCGAGTCCGAGAATTGCTGTTCGACACCACAACCGCATCCAGCCCATACGTGCACGAACTGATCGCTATAAGAACAGCCCAGTCCCAACCATTGTAAAAATTATCAATAACTTGTAATAAACCAGTGTATTCACTCCCAGTAAACACTACTCCTTGCACTGTCACTATGTTGAAATGAACTGTAGTTTGAGCTTTTCCCCATCTAGTTAATATGTGTCTTATTTGTGTCACTTATGTTACTTGTATATTATTTGTAATTCATAAAACATTCCCCAAATATGTAACTGTATATTTTCAGCCTTCTGGCTGCCAAGCTCTTTCAATAAACCGTTAATTATTATTATTATTATTATAATTAACTAAAACATTAACCTCGCCAAAACCGGAGTATTTCTGTTTTTTCAAGGGGGGGGGGGGATTTACCTGGGGTGATACAGTTTGTGTTTAATACACCTGTTTGGCCGTACTTGTGTTTTTTGTGTGTTTGTAGAGTAAAGGTGTGTGTGTGTGTGTGTGTGTGTGTGTGTGTGTGTGTGTGTGTGTGTGCAGGATATATGATGATCCTACTTCTTTGTTTCCTGAAGTAAAGCTTTGAGGTGGTGTGGGAGAGGTGGTGTGGGAGAGGTGTGGTGGTGGTGTGAGAGGGTGGTTAATGGAGATGTGGGTTTAATGGTGAGGTGGGAGGTGTGTGGTGGTGGGAGGAGTGGTGTGGGAGATGTGGGTTTAATGGTGGGGTGGGAGGAGATGGGAGAGGTGGTGTGGAGATGTGGGTTTGTTTGTGGTGGGGAGGGATGTGTGGTGGTGGGAGGTGTGAGGTGGTGGGAGGTGTGTGGTGGTGGGAGAGGTGAATTAATAGGAGATGTGGGTTAATGGTGGTGTGGGAGGTGTGGTGGTGGGAGAGTGGTGTGGAGATATGGAGTTTGTGGTGAGGTGGGAGGTGTGTGGTGGTGGGAGGTGGTGTGGGAAGATGAGAGGTGTGGTGGTGGTGTGAGAGGTGTGTGGAAGATGTGGGTTTGTTATGAGGGTGGGAGAGGTCAGTGGTGGTGGGAGGTGGATGGGAGAGGTGTGTGGGTGAAGGTGTGAGAGGTGGTTAATGGGAAGATGGGTTTACAATGGTGAGGTGGGAGGGTCATTAATGGTAGTGGGAGAGAGGTGGCGATGGGAGAAGGTGTGGTGGTGGGAGGGTGGTGTGGAGATGTGGAGTTTGTGGTGAAGGTGGGAGGGGTGTGGTGAGGTAGCAGAAAGGTGGTGTGGGAAGATGGGATTTAATGAGTGAATTAATAGAGAATTAATGAGTAGTGTGAAAGGAGTGGTGGTAGATGTGGGTTAATGGTGAGTGGGAAGGTGTGAGTGAAGGTGGGTGTGAGAGATGTGGGTTGTGGTGAGGTGGGAGAGGTGTGGTGGTGGGAGGTGTGGGGAGATGTGGGTTTAATGGTGAGGTGGGAGAGGTCAAGTGGTGGTGGGAGGAATGGTGTGGGAGGAGTGTGGTGGTGTGAGGATGGTGTGGGGAGTTTATTGGTGAGGTCAGGAGAGGTGTGTGGTGGTGGGAGGGTGAGTGAGGGAGATGTGGGTTTAATGGTGAGGTGGGAGAGGTGTGTGGTGGTGGAGAGGTGGAGTGTGGGGAGATGTGGGTTTAATGGTGAGTAGGAGGGAGTGTGTAGTGGATAAGGTGAATTAATAGAATGTGGGTTGTAGTGAAATTAAGGAGAGTGTGTGAGTGAGTGGGAGAAGGTGGTGTGAAGATGTGGGTTACAGGTGAAGTGGGAGAGGTGTGTGGTGGTGGGAGGTGGTGTGGGAGATGTGGAGTTGTGCTGAGGTTGGAGAGGTGTGTGGTGGTGGGAGAAGGTGGTGTGGGAGATGTGGAGTTCAATGGTGAAATTAAGGAGGTGTGGTGGTGGGATAAGGTGTGTGGTGGTGGGAAGATGGTGTGGGAGATGTGGGTTTAATGAGGTGAGATGGGAGGAGATTAATGAGTGGTGGGAGAGTGGGTGTGGGAGATGTGGGTTTATGGTAAAGTCGAGGAATTGTAATGGTGGTGGGAGAAGGTGGTGTGGGAAGATGTGGGTTTAATGGTGAGTGGGAGAGGTGTGTTGTGGTGGTGACAGAGGTGTGGCTGTGTGAGAGTGTGGTTAAGTGAGGTGTGTGGTCAAGTGTGGGTTTATGGTTGATTGTGGTGGTGTGAGAGGTGTGGCTGTGTGAGAGGTGTGGTTAAGTGAGTGTGTGGTCAAGTGTGGGTTTATGGTTGATTGTGGTGGTGACAGAGGTGTGGCTGTGTGAGAGGTGTGGTTAAGGAGTGTGTGGTCAAGTGGGTGTATTGTGGTGGTGAGAGGTGTGGCTGTGTGAGAGGTGTGGTTAAGTGGTGTGTGGTCAAGTGTGGGTTTATGGTTGATTGTGGTGGTGTGAGAGGTGTGGCTGTGTGGAGAGGTGTGGCTGTGTGAGAGATGTGGTTAAGTGAGTGTGTGGTCAAGTGTGGGTTTATGGTTGATTGTGGTGGTGACAGAGGTGTGACTGTGTGGTTGAGTAGTTGTGAGGTTTGTCTGTCACCTTAACAACCAAAGGGACGGACAAACACAAAACACCGACAGACTTAAATAAAACACAGGATATCAAGAGACAAAAACACAATAAAACAGAAAACAAACACCTGAGGCTCTGACAGACAGAGACATACAGTTACACAACTCCTACGCCCCAAAGCTCTTGATTGACAGGTACAATACAGGTGAATAACAATAAGCATTAAAAATGAAACACTTTTACACAGACTGATAGACGAAAAAACAGACAGGAGACAGGCAGATAGGAAGACAGACCAGACAGCGAGACAGATAGATAGGAAGACAGAGAGACGAGACAGACGCGTAGAGTTCCCACGCCGTAAGGCTCTTGACTGACAGGTGCAGTAGAGGTAAACGGAAGCAGAGCCGTGAATAATTCATCAACTGGACGATACATCTGACCAGCTACCACACACACACACACACACACACACACACACACACACACACACACACACACACACACACACACACACACACACACACACACACACACACACACACACACACACACACACACACACACACACACACACACACACACACACACACACACACACACACACACACACACACACACACACACACACACACACACACACACACACACCCACACACACACACACACACACACACACACACACACACACACACACACACACACACACACACACACACACACACACACACACTAAACATTAACTCTT
>NW_024718197.1:0-2500 GCF_018991925.1 Homarus americanus
TAGCATTCCCAAAGAGCGCACACACACCCGCTAGGGTTCCAGGCCTGGTTACGGAATAAGTACCGTATTCCCTTTCGCCACTCATCCTTTGGCCTTTCACTTTGTTAGACTGTGTTATATAAGACCGAGGTAGATAGATAGATAGAACCCCTACTTAGTTGTAGTTGTTCTTCTTCTCCTCTGCTCGTGTTGCATTTGCCTCGAGCGTGGATCAGGCCTTAGCCCTGGGCTTAGGAGCGACTAACCCATGTCCAACTGATGTTCACATGGAACCCTTCTCCGCTTCGGTCATCAAGGAGTCTCTCTCGAGTATTTGCTACTACAAGATCTTCCAGTAGCGGCAGGCCGGCCGCCCGAAACCCTTCTCGCTCACCACTGCGACCCTCCTACTCACCGGGGCTTGAGACCTCGGCGTCTTGTAAGTCGGGCCTGCACCCTTCCCATGAGAAATTAAACTTCGACCATCGCCTGACCTCCACCACACGCAACGTCCAGGGCGGGGAAATATCTCACCCGGCAGCCGGCGTGGGGCGCAGGCAGCCGGTCAGGGATCGGCCCAAGACGCACCGGAGAGCCTGTTACAGCTGCCCCGGGCGCCCGTCACTTTCATTTCGCCTTTGGGTTTAGTGAGCCCATTGAATTGCACACATGTTAGACTCCTTGGTCCGTGTTTCAAGACGGGTCGGGTGGATCACCGACCTTTTGCACACCACGAGAGCAAAACCGCCGCCGAAGCGGCGGCAAGATCTTCTCGACGACCGTCGCAGGGCAGCCAGGACACCGGTGGTTCCCCCCGTCGCGCGGGTCTCCCCCCCAGACGAGCTGAGAGAGAGTCGGCGGCGAGGTACCAGTCCGACCGGGCCTTCGACGTCCCCGGCAACGGGTCGTGGTGACCTACTACGAGGCGAAATACGCCCGCCGACGCCATGGAGTACGCTGCTCAAACATTTTAAGGTCGCCAATTACAAATACCCCACCCAGCCGACAGCCGACGACCTGAATCCTCAGTTCGACCTTCGAAGCCTAAATTGCTTGGCTCTTAACGGTTTCTACCTACTTGAACTCTCTCTTCAAAGTTCTTTTCAAACTTTCCCTCACGGTACTTGTTCGCTATCGGTCTCGTGGTCATATTTAGCCTTAGATGGAGTTTACCACCTGCTTTGGGCTGCACTTTCAAGCAACCCGACTCTACAGAGAGGCCCTTTCCGACCGTCCCATCTGTACCCTCACGGGCGCCGCCATACGGGCCTGTCACCCTCCATGGGCAGTGGCCGCTTTCAAGCTTGACTTAGACGGTATGGGACGGCGTGCTGGACCCTCTGAAACGCAACACCCCTCGTGCCCGAAGACATCGAGGTTATGCGCTGGGCTTTTCCCGGTTCAGTCGCCCTTACTAAGGGAATCCCTGTTGGTTTCTTTTCCTCCGCTTATTAATATGCTTAAATTTGGCGGGTAGCTCTCTCCTACTACGAGGTCGATCGTGGTCTCATCATCCTTAGGGGGAACACGTTCCCCAATCACGAAGCGGAAGACGCTCTGCCACCGAATTTCTTCACCACCGACATTACCACGTACTGCTGCAAAAGACATACACAGGAAGGTTTGAGGGGCTTGTCGCGGGGGTACCAGCGGCCATGGCGCCGGCACTCCCACCCCTGACTCCGTTCCTTCTCATTCTCAACGAGCAGCTTAGGTGCTCGGCAACATCAATAGTGGTAAATAGCCAATAGGAACAGTGTTCCAGCAGAACATCTCTCGCAGAGTCATATACACAGTTTTAATGCATATACGCTCGTGTTCCGCCCTTACTCCGCCGCACCTTTGCCGCTTAGACTTTGACCTCTTTCCCCGTTCCCGCATGCCACAGCAGTGGCACTTGTTTATCCGGAGAAAGAGAGCGAGAGTCGCAGTATTAATTGGCGTGAGCGGCCTTTCCGGCTGCAGAACTAGTGCTCTCTCCCGGCGAGCGTCGTTATGAGGCGCAACACCGTCTTTAACGCGTTTAGAGAGAACTCCCCCTGCCTCCCTCCCAGGCCTGTCATGAGATAGACGTGGACTCGTGACGAACTCTCAAAGAGAACGCCCACACCGCGTCTGACCGTGGGAGAGGGTGGAGGAGCGCGTGAGGAAGAGCACGGCGTCACCCAAGCATTCTCATCTCTCTGCCTGCACCACTACATGGTAGACTGCGGGCCCAGGCGCACTCATCAATTTAGGTTCCACTGCAATGCATGCCAAGCACTCTTTTCGAGGTGATAGACGAAATTCCGGCGGGGCTTACTTAAAAGATATCCGACCCGGTTTCGTTTCCTCTTCGTGGGATGGAGTGCTTCTTCTCCGAGAGAGAAGGAGGAGGACGTGTGCCTCTTAGAACATGTGCAGCATCAGCCATGAGCGGCCGACGGCCATTCGTGTCTCTGTGGACAGCAGGCAAAAGAGCGCCTCCAGTTATTTGCGAGGGCGACAACTGTCGTCGGGACGGGACACACACACATGTGTG
>NW_024718198.1:0-12337 GCF_018991925.1 Homarus americanus
GATGAGGGTCCTTTGTTATACTCGATGAGGGGACATTACTATACTCGACCAGGGAACTTTGTTATACACGATCAGGGGATATGTTATACTCGATTAGGGGATGTGTTATACTCGATCAGGTGTCTTTGTTATACTCAGTCAGGAGGCTTTGTTATACTCAATTGGGAGCCTTTGTTATACTCGACCAGGGAAATTTGTTATATTCGATCAGAGGACTTTGATATTCTCGATCAGGGGCCTTGGTTATACTCGACCAGTGGACTTTGTTATACTCGACCAGGGGACTTTGTTATACTCGACCAGGGGACTTTGTTATACTCGATCAGGGGAATTTGTAATAATGGATCAAGGGCCTTTGTCATAATCGATCAGGGGACTTTGTTATACTCAATCATGGGCCATTGTTATACTCATCCAGGGGACTTTGTTATACTCGATAAGAGGAATTTGTTATACTCGACCAGGGGACTTTGTTATTCTCGATCAGGGGAATTTATCATACTCGACCAGGGGACTTTGTTATACACGACCATTGGACTTTGTTATTTTCGATCAGAGGACTTTGTTATACTCGATCGGGGGACTTTGTTTTACTAGATCAAGGGGCTTTGTTATACTCGATCAAGGGACTTTGTTAAACTCGATTAGGGGCCTTTATTATACGCGATCAAGGGCCTTTGTTATACCCGATCAGTGGACTTTGTTATACTCGATCAGAGAACTTTGGTATACTCGATCAGGGGACTTTTTTATACTCAAACAGGGGACTTTGTTATACTCGATCAGGGGGCTTTGTTATACTCGATTAGGGGATATTACTATACTCGACCAGGGAACTTTGTTATACACGATCAGGAGATATGTTATACTCTATCAGGGGATGTGTTATACTCGATCAGGGGACTTTGTTATACTCGATCAGGAGGCTTTGTTACACTCAACCGGGGGCCTTTGTTTTACTCGATCAGGGGCCTTTGTTTTACTCGATCAAGGGACTTTGTTATACTCGATCAAGGGACTTTGGTATACTCGATCATGGGGCTTTGTTTTCCTCGATCAGGGGACTTTGTTATACTCCATCAGGGACATTTTATCCTCCATCAGGGGCCTTTGTTATACTCGACCAGGGCTCTTTGTTATACTCGATCAGGGGACTTTGTTATACTTGAAACAGGACTTTGTAATATTCGATCAGGGGGGCTTTGTTATACTCGATCAGGGGACTTTGTTATACTCGACCAGGGGACTTTGTTATACTCGATCAGGGGGCTTTGATATATTCGATCAGGGGACTTTGTTTTACTCGATGAGGGGACTTTGTTATACTCGATGATTGGGCTTTGTTATACTCGATCAGGGGACTTTGTTATACTCGACCAGGGTCCTTTGTTATGGTCGACCAGTGGCCTTTGTTATACTCGATCACGGGGCTTTGTTATATTCGATTAGGTGACTTTGTTATACTCGATGAGGGGCATTTGTTATACTCGATCAAGGGCCTTTGCTATACTCGATCAGGGGACTTTGTTAGACTCGATTAGGGTCCTTTGTTATAATGGATCAGGGGACTTTGCTACTCTCGATTAGGGGATTTGTTATACTATATCAGGGGCTTTTGTTATAATCGAACCAGGGGAATTTGGTATACTCGATCATGAGAATTTGGTTTACTCGATCAGGGCCTTTATTATACTCGACCAGGGGGGTTTGATATACTCGATCAGGGGACTTTGTTATACTCGATAAGAGGACTTTGTTATACTCGATCAGGGGGCTTTGTTTTACTCCATGAGGGTCTTTGTTATACTCCATTAGGGGCATTTGTTATACTCGAATAGGGGTCTTTGTTATACTCGATCAGGGGACTTTGTTATACTTGATCAGGGGATTTTGTAATATTCGATGAGGGGGGCTTTGTTATACTCAACCAGGGTCCTTTGTTATGCTCGATAAGGGGACTTTGCTATACTCGATCCGGGGCCTTTGTTATACTCGATCAGGGGACATTACTATACTCGACCAGGAAACTTTGTTATACACGATCAAGGGATATGTTATACTCGATCAGGGGATGTGTTATACTTGATCAGGGGACTTTGTTATACTCGATTAGGAGGCTTTCTTATACTCAACTGGGGGCCTTTGTTATACTCGATTAGGGGACTTTGTTATACACGATCAGGGGACTTTGTTATACTCGATCAGGGGGCTTTGTTATACTCAACAAGGGGAATTTTGTTATACTCGATCAGGTGGCTTAGTTATACTCGACCTGGGGTCTTTGTTATGCTCGACCAGGGGCCTTTGTTATGCTCGATAAGGGGACTTTGTTATTCTCGATCAGGGGCCTTGGTTATACTCGACCAGGGGACTTTGTTTTACTCGACCAGGGGAGTTTGTTATACTCGATCAGGGGCCTTTGTTATACTCGAGCAGGGGACATTAGTATACTCGACCAGGGAACTTTGTTATACACGATCAGGGGATATGTTATACTCGATCAGGGGATGTGATATACTCGATCACAGGACTTTGTTATACTCGATTAGGAGGCTTTGTTATACTCAACCGGGGGCTATGTTATACACGACCAGGGAACTTTGTTATACTCGATAGTAGGACTTTGTTATATTCGATCAGGGGACTTTGTTATTCTCGATCAGGGGCCTTGGTTAAACTCGACCAGGGGACTGTGTTATACTCGACCAGGGGACTTTGTTATACGCGACCAGGGGACTTTGTTATACTTGATGAGGGGAATTTGTTATACTCGACTATTGGACTTTGTCATACTTGATAACAGGACTTTGTTATACTCGATCAGGGGAATTTGTTATACTGGATCAGGGGACTTTGTTATACTCGATTAGGGGGCTTTGTTATTCTCAATCAGGGGACTTTTTTATACTCGATCAGGTGGTTTTGTTATACTCGACCTGGGGTCTTTGTTGTGCTCGATCACGCGACTTTGTTATACTCGATCAGGGGCCTTTGATATACTCGATCAGGGGGCTTTGTTATACTCGATCAAGGGACTCTGTTATACTCGACCAGGGGACTTTGTTTTACTCGATGAGGCAACTGTTTTCTATTCGATCAGGGGACTTTGTTATACTCGATTAGGGGCATTTATTATACTCGATCAAGGGCCTTTGTTATACTCGATCAGAGGACTTTGTTATACTCGATTAGGGGACTTTGTTATACTTGAGCAGGGGACTTTGTTATACTCGATCAGGGGGCTTTATTATAA
Organism: Homarus americanus; assembly: GCF_018991925.1. Lineage (NCBI taxonomy): Eukaryota > Metazoa > Arthropoda > Malacostraca > Decapoda > Nephropidae > Homarus > Homarus americanus. The sequence continues at coordinate 3,254 of NW_024718198.1, forward strand.
TCGATCAGGGGACATTACTATACTCGACCAGGTAACTTTGTTATACATGATCAGGGGATATGTTTTATTCGATCAGGGAATGTGTTATACTCGATCAGGGGACTTTGCTATACTCGATCAGGATGCTTTGTTATACTCAACCGGGGGGCTTTGTTATACTCGATCAGAGGACTTTGTTATACTCGATAAGGGGACTTTGTTATACTCGATCAGGGGACTTTGTTATACTCGATTAGGGGCCTTTGTTATACTCGACCAGGGGTCATTGTTATGCTCGATCAGGGGACTTTGTTATACTCGATCAGGGGACTTTGTTATACTCGATTAGGGGGAGCTTTGTTTTCCTCGATCAGGGGACTTTGTTATACTCCATCAGGGTCTTTGTTATTCTACATTAGGGGCCTTTGTTATATGCGATCAGGGGTCTTTGTTATTCTCGATCAGGGGCCTTGCCTATACTTGATCAGGGGAATTTGTATTATTCGGTCAGAGGAGCTTTCTTTTGCTCCACCAGGTAACTTTATTATACACGATCAGGGGATGTGTTATACTCGATCAGGGGACTTTGTTATACTCAGTTAGGAGGCTTTGTTATACTCAACCCGGGGACTTTGTTATACTCGATCAGGGAAATTTAGTATACTCGATCAGAGGATTTTGTTATACTCGATCAGGGGGCTTTGTTATACTCAACCAGGGGACTTTGTTATACTCGATCAGGTGACTTTGTTATACTCGACCAGGGGTCTTTGTTATGCTCGATCAGGGGACTTTGTTATACTCGATCAGGGGACTTTGTTATACTCGATTAGGGGGGGCTTTGTTTTCCTCGATCAGGGGACTTTGTTATGCTCCATCAGGGTCTTCGTTATTCTACATTAGGGGCCTTTGTTATACTCGACCAGGGGACTTTGTTATTTTCGATCAGGGGACTTTGTTATACTTGATCAGGGGACTTTGTATTATTCGGTCAGGGGGGATTTGTTATGCTCGACCAGGGGCCTTTGTTATGCTAGATAAGGGGACTTTGTTATATCGACCAGGGGACTTTGTTATACTTGATCAGGGAAATTGTTATACTCGACCAGGGGACTTTGTAATACTTGACAGGGCCTTTGTCATAATCGAGGGGACTTTGTTATACTCGATCAGGGGACTTTGTTATACTCGACCAACGCCTTTGTTATGCTCGATAAGGGGACTTTGTTATACTCGATGAGGGTCCTTTGTTATACTCGATGAGGGGACATTACTATACTCGACCAGGGAACTTTGTTATACACGATCAGGGGATATGTTATACGCGATCTGGGGATGTGTTATACTCGATCAGGGGACTTTGTTATACTCAGTCAGGAGGCTTTGTTATACTCAACCGGGGTCCTTTGTTATACTCGATCAGGGGAATATGTTATACTCGATCAGGGGACTTTGTTATACACGATCAGGGGGCTTTGTTATACTAAACCAGGGGACTTTGTTATACTCGATTAGGTGGTTTTGTTATACTCAACCAGGGGTCTTTGTTATGCTCGATCAGTGGACTTTGTTATCCTCGATCAGGAGCCTTTGTTATACTATATCAGGGGCTTTTGTTATACTCGAACCAGGGGAATTTGTTATTCTCGATCATGAGACCTTGTTATACTCGATCAGGGGACATTGTTATACTCGATGAGGGGGCTTTGTTATACTCGACGATGGTGCTTTGTTGTTATCGACCAGTGGTCTTTGTTATACTCGATAAGGGGACTTTGTTATACTCGATTAGGGGACTTTGTTATATTCGATCAGGGGCTTTTGTTATACTCGATCATGGGCCTTTGTTATACTCTACCAGGGGACTTTGTTATACTCGATCAGGGGAATTTGTTATACTCGACCAGGGGACTTTGTTATTCACGACCAGGGAACTTTGTTTTACTCGATCAGAGGACTTTGTTATACTCGATCGAGGGACTTTGTTTTACTCGATTAGGGGGCTTTGTTATACTCGATCAAGGGACTCTGTTATACTCGACCAGGGGACTTTGTTTTACTCGATGAGGCAACTGTTTTCTATTCGATCAGGGGACTTTGTTATACTCGATTAGGGGCATTTATTATACTCGATCAAGGGCCTTTGTTATACTCGATCAGCGGACTTTGTTATACTCGATTAGGGGACTTTGTTATACTTGAGCAGGGGACTTTGTTATACTCGATCAGGGGGCTTTATTATACTCGATCAGGGGACATTACTATACTCGACCAGGTAACTTTGTTATACACGATCAGGGGATATGTTTTACTCGATCAGGGAAATTTGGTATACTCGATCAGAGGATTTTGTTATACTCGATCAGGGGGCTTTGTTATACTCAACCAGGGGACTTTGTTATACACGATCAGGGAAATTTGGTATACTCGATCAGAGGATTTTGTTATACTCGATCAGGGGGCTTTGTTATACTCAACCAGGGGACTTTGTTATACTCGATGAGGTGACTTTGTTATACTCGACCAGGGGTCTTTGTTATGCTCGATCAGGGGACTTTGTTATACTCGATTAGGGGACTTTGTTATACTCGATTAGGGGGGGCTTTGTTTTCTTTGATCAGGGGACTTTGTTATGCTCCATCAGGGTCTTCGTTATTCTACATTAGGGGCCTTTGTTATACTCGACCAGGGGACTTTGTTATACTCGACCAGGGGACTTTGTTATACTTGATCAGGGTACTTTGTATTATTCGGTCAGGGGGGATTTGTTATGCTCGACCAGGGGCCTTTGTTATGCTAGATAAGGGGACTTTGTTATATGCGATCAGGGGACTTTGTTATTCTCGATCAGGGGCCTTGGTTATACTCGACCAGGGGACTTTGTTATACTCGACCAGGGGACTTTGTTATACTCGACCAGGGGACTTTGTTATACTTGATCAGGGAAATTTGTTATACTCGACCAGGGGACTTTGTTATGCTCGAATAGGGGACTTTGTTATACTCGATCAGGGGCCTTTGTTATACTCGATCAAGGGCCTTTGTCATAATCGATCAGGGGACTTTGTTATACTTGATCAAGGGAATTTGTTATACTCGACCAGGGGACTTTGTAATACTTGATTAGGTGAATTTGTTATACTCGACCAAGGGACTTTGTTATACTCGATCAGGGGACATTACTATACTCGACAAGGGAACTTTTTTATACACGATCAGGGGATATGTTATACTCGATTAGGGGATGTGTTATACTCGATCAGGGGACTTTGTTATACTCAGTCAGGAGGCTTTGTTATACTCAACCGGGGTCCTTTGTTATACTCGATCAGGGGAATTTGTTATACTCGATCAGGGGACTTTGTTATACACGATGAGGGGGCTTTGTTATACTAAACCAGGGGACTTTGTTATACTCGATTAGGTGGTTTTGTTATACTCAACCAGGGGTCTTTGTTATGCTCGATCAGGGGACTTTGTTATCCTCGATCAGGGGCCTTTGTTATACTATATCAGGGGCTTTTGTTATACTCGAACCAGGGGAATTTTTTATTCTCGATCATGAGACCTTGTTATACTCGATCAGGGGACATTGTTATACTCGATGAGGGGAATTTGTTATACTCGACCAGGGGACTTTGATATACACGATCAGAGGAATTTGTTATACTCGACCAGGGGACTTTGTTATTCACGACCAGGGAACTTTGTTTTACTCGATCAGAGGACTTTGTTATACTCGATCGGGGGACTTTGTTTTACTCGATCAGAGGGCTTTGTTATACTCGATCAAGGGACTCTGTTATACTCGACCAGGGGACTTTGTTTTACTCGATGAGGCAACAGTTTTCTATTCGATCAGGGGACTTTGTTATACTCGATTAGGGGAATTTATTATACTCGATCAAGGGCCTTTGTTATACTCGATCAGCGGACTTTGTTATACTCGATTAGGGACTTTGTTATACTTGAGCAGGGGAGTTTGTTATACTCGATTAGGGGGCTTTATTATACTCGATCAGGATGCTTTGTTATACTCAACCGGGGGCCTTTGTTATACTCGACCAGGGGATTTTGTTATACTCGATAAGGGGACTTTGTTATACTCGATCAGGGTACTTTGTTATACTCGACCAACGCCTTTGTTATGCTCGATAAGGGGACTTTGTTATACTCGATGAGGGTCCTTTGTTATAGTCGATGAGGAGACATTACTATACTCGACCAGGGAACTTTGTTATACACGATCAGGGGATATGTTATACTCGATCAGGGGATGTGTTATACTCGATCAGGGGTCTTTGTTATACTCAGTCAGGAGGCTTTGTTATACTCAACCGGGAGCCTTTGTTATACTCGACCAGGGAACTTTGTTATATTCGATCAGAGGACTTTGTTATTCTCGATCAGGGACCTTGGTTATACTCGACCAGTGGACTTTGTTATACTCGACCAGGGGACTTTGTTATACTCGACCAGGGGACTTTGTTATACTCGATCAGGGGAATTTGTAATAATCGATCAAGGGCCTTTGTCATAATCGATCAGGGGACTTTGTTATACTCAATCATGGGCCATTGTTATACTCATCCAGGGGACTTTATTATACTCTATAAGAGGAATTTGTTATACTCGACCAGGGGACTTTGTTATATTCGATCAGAGGACTTTGTTATACTCGATCGGGGGACTTTGTTTTACTAGATCAGGGGGCTTTGTTATACTCGATCGAGAGACTTTGTTAAACTCGATTAGGGGCCTTTATTATACTCGATCCAGGGCCTTTGTTATACCCGATCAGTGGACTTTGTTATACTCGATCAGAGTACTTTGGTATAATCGATCAGGGGACTTTTTTATACTCAAACAGGGGACTTTGTTATACTCGATCAGGGGGCTTTGTTATACTCGATTTGGGGATATTACTATACTCGACCAGGGAACTTTGTTATACACGATCAGGAGATATGTTATAGTCTATCAGGGGATGTGTTATACTCGATCAGGGGAATTTGTTATACTCGATGAGGAGGCTTTATTACACTCAACCCGGGGCCTTTGTTTTACTCGATCAGGGGCCTTTGTTATACTCGATCAAGGGACTTTGTTATACTCGATCAGGGGACTTTGGTATACTCGATCATGGGGCTTTGTTTTCCTCGATCAGGGGACTTTGTTATACTTCATCAGGGACATTGTTATCCTCCATCAGGGGCCTTTGTTATACTCGACCAGGGCTCTTTGTTATACTTGAGCAGGGGACTTTGTTATACTCGAAAGTGGACTTGCAATATTCGATCAGGGCTTTGTTATAATCGATCAGGGACTTTGCTATACTCGACCAGACTTTGTTATACTCTCGATCAGGGGCTTTTATATATTCGGATCAGGACTTTTGTTTTTACCGATGAGGACTTGTTATATTTCCGGGATGATTGGGCTTTGCTATACCTTTTGATGAGGACTTTGTTATACTCGATCAGGGGGCTTTGTTATATTCGATTAGGTGACTTTGTTATACTCGATGAGGGGCATTTGTTATACTCGATCAAGGGCCTTTGCTAAAATCGATTAGGGGGCTTTGTTAGACTCGATTAGGGGCCTTTGTTATTCTCGATCAGGGGACTTTGTTATACCTGATCAGGGGGCTTTGTTATTCTCGGCTAGGGGCCTTTGTTATGCTCGATTAGGGGCATTTGTTATACTATATCAGGGGCTTTTGTTATACTCGAACCAGGGGAATTTGTTATACTCGATCATGAGACTTGGTTATACTCAATCAGGGCCTTTATTATACACTTTCTATCAGGGGTTGATAAACTCGATCAGGGGACTTTATTATAATTTTTGGGTCTGAGGACCTTTATACTCGATCAGGGACTTTATACTCAAACAGGGACTTTTATATAATTTTGATCAGGGGGCCATACCGACATAGGGGATATTAATATACTCGCACTAGGAACTTTGTTATACACGATCAGGAGATATGTTATACTTCATCAGATGTGTTATACCCGATCAGGGACTTTTTGTTATACTCGATCAGGAGGCTTTTGTTACATCAAATCAAAGCCTTTGTTTACCTTTATCAGGGCCTTTAAGTTATACCTTTTATCAAGGACTTTTGCTATACTCGATCAGGACGGGTATACTGATCATGGGGCTTTGTTTTCCTCGATCAGGGGACTTTGTAATACTTCATCAGGGACATTGTTATCCTCCATCAGGGGCCTTTGTTATACTCGACCAGGGCTCTTTGTTATACTCGGTCAGGGGAATTTGTTATACTTGAAAGAGGACTTTGTAATATTCGATCAGGGGGGCTTTGTTATACTCGATCAGGGGACTTTGTTATTTTCGATCAGGGGACTTTGTTATACTCGATCAGGTGGCTTTGTTATACTCGACCAGGGGCCTTTGTTATGCTCGATAAGGGGACTTTGTTATTCTCGATCAGGGGCCTTGGTTATACTCGACCAGGGGACGTTGTTTTACTCGACTAGGGGAGCTTGTTATAATCGATCAGGGGCCTTTGTTATACTCGATCAGGGGATATTAGTATTCTCGACCAGGGAAGTTTGTTATACACGATCAGGGGATATGTTATACTCGATCAGGGGATGTGATATACTCGATCACAGGACTTTATTATACTCGATTAGGAGGCTTAGTTATACTCAACCGGGGGCTATGTTATACACGACCAGGGAACTTTGTTATACCCGATCGTAGGACTTTGTTATATTCGATCAGGGGACTTTGTTATTCTCAATCAGGGGCCTTGGTTATTCTCGACCAGGGGACTGTGTTATACTCGGCCAGGGGACTTTGTTATATGCGACTAGGGGACTTTGTTATACTCGATGAGGGGAATTTGTTATACTCGACTATTGGACTTTGTCATACTTGATAACAGGACTTTGTTATACTCGATCAGGGGAATTTGTTATACTGGATCAGGGGACTTTGTTATACTCGATTAGGGGGCTTTGTAATACTCAATCAGGGGACTTTGTTATACTCGATCAGGTGGTTTTGTTATACTCGACCTGGGGTCTTTGTTGTGCTCGATCACGCGACTTTGTTATACTCAATCAGGGGCCTTTGATATACTCGATGAGGGGGCTTTGTTATTCTCGATCAAGGGACTCTGTTATACTCGACCAGGGGACTTTTTTTTCCTCGATGAGGCAACTGTTTTCTATTCGATCAGGGGACTTTGTTCTACTCGATTAGGGACATTTATTATACTCGATAAAGGGCCTTTGTTACACTCGATCAGAGGACATTGTTATACTTGATCAGGTGAATTTGTTATACTCGACCAAGGGACTTTGTTATACTCGATCAGGGGACATTACTATACTCGAAAAGGGAACTTTTTTGTTCACGATCAGGGGATATGTTATACTCGATTAGGGGATGTGTTATACTCGATCAGGGGACTTTGTTATACTCAGTCAGGAGGCTTTGTTATACTCAACCGGGGTCCTTTGTTATACTCGATGAGGGGAATTTGTTATACTCGATGAGGGGGCTTTGTTATACTCGACCATGGTGCTTTGTTGTTCTCGACCAGTGGACTTTGTTATACTCGATAAGGGGACTTTGTTATACTCGATCAGGGGACTTTGTTATACTCGATCAGGGGCCTTTGTTATACTCTACCAGGGGACTTTGTTATAATCGATCAGGTGAATTTGTTATACTCGATCAGGGGAATTTGTAATAATCGATCAAGGGCCTTTGTCATAATCGATCAGGGGACTTTGTTATACTCAATCATGGGCCATTGTTATACTCATCCAGGGGACTTTGTTATACTCTATAAGAGGAATTTGTTATACTCGACCAGGGGACTTTGTTATATTCGATCAGAGGACTTTGTTATACTCAATCGGGGGACTTTGTTTTACTAGATCAGGGGGCTTTGTTATACTCGATCGAGAGACTTTGTTAAACTCGATTAGGGGCCTTTATTATACTCGATCAAGGGCCTTTGTTATACCCGATCAGTGGACTTTGTTATACTCGATTAGAGTACTTTGGTATAATCGATCAGGGGACTTTTTTATACTCAAACAGGGGACTTTGTTATACTCGATCAGGGGGCTTTGTTATACTCGATTTGGGAATATTACTAAACTCGACCAGGGAACTTTGTTATACACGATCAGGAGATATGTTATAGTCTATCAGGGGATGTGTTATACTCGATCAGGGGAATTTGTTATACTCGATCAGGAGGCTTTATTACACTCAACCCGGGGCCTTTGTTTTACTCGATCAGGGGCCTTTGTTATACTCGATCAAGGGACTTTGTTATACTCGATCAGGGGACTTTGGTATACTCGATCATGGGGCTTTGTTTTCCTCGATCAGGGGACTTTGTTATACTTCATCAGGGACATTGTTATCCTCCATCAGGGGCCTTTGTTATACTCGACCAGGGCTCTTTGTTATACTCGATCAGGGGACTTTGTTATACTTGAAAGAGGACTTTGTAATATTCGATCAGGGGGGCTTTGTTATAATCGATCAGGGGACTTTGTTATACTCGACCAGGGGACTTTATTATACTCGATCAGGGGGCTTTGATATATTCGATCAGGGGACTTTGTTTTACTCGATGAGGGGACTTTGTTATACTCGATGATTGGGCTTTGTTATACTCGATGAGGGGACTTTGTTATACTCGACCAGGGTCCTTTGTTATGGTCGACCAGTGGCCTTTGTTATACTCGATCAGGGGGCTTTGTTATATTCGATTAGGTGACTTTGTTATACTCGATGAGGGGCATTTGTTATACTCGATCAAGGGCCTTTGCTATACTCGATCAGGGGACTTTGTTAGACTCGATTTGGGGCCTCTGTTATAATGGATCAGGGGACTTTGCTACACTCGATTAGGGGGATTTGTTATACTATATCAGGGGCTTTTGTTATAATCGAACCAGGGGAATTTGGTATACTCGATCATGAGAATTTGGTATACTCGATCAGGGCCTTTATTATACTCGACCAGGGGGGTTTGATATACTCGATCAGGGGACTTTGTTATACTCGGTCAGAGGACTTTGGTATACTCGATCAGGGGACTTT
>NW_024718199.1:0-9737 GCF_018991925.1 Homarus americanus
CGTTAAGAGTTGTGTATTTGCCATTTGGTCTTTTTGCGACTAACCATCACAGGTCGAGTCTCAATGAAAGGGTTTGACAGACATAGCCCAAGTTTGTGGTTTGGGTTTGGCCGGACGACTTGTTGTTGTTTTTTGACACTTGAATTTCACTCTTTTTTGGTCAAGAGGCTTATTCGCCGGTAGTAAGGAACGGACGGGCAGCCGTCCAAAGCCCCGTCCGTCCTCCTCCTCCGGTCTTCGCGCTCTCGCCCGAGTGTGGTCCACCTACAGCGTGGTGGTACCTATTTTTGGTGCGGGGGCCGGGATTGTCCTCTTTCGCTGCTGGAGTTGCCAGAGCAGAGCCCGAGACCGCCCAAATCAGGAGAGTAGTAGTAGTTTTAAGAGCGCCCCGTTCTCTTTCTCTCTGTTAATGATCCTTCCGCAGGTTCACCTACGGAAACCTTGTTACGACTTTTACTTCCTCTAAATGATCCAGTTTGGACATCTTTCCGTCAGCTTTCGGCGGCGAGCCCCCAAAACCCTCATGAACAGCGGGGCCGACAATCCAGGCGCCAGTCCAGCCTCACTAAATCATTCAATCGGTAATGGCGACGGGCGGTGTACAAGGGCAGGGGCGTAGTCAGCGCAGCTGATGACTTGCACTTACTGAGAATTCTCGTTCGCGGGAAACAATTGCAAGCCCAATCCTATCAGAAAGGCTTTTGAGCAGGTTGCGCTCACTCTCGGAGGAAACTCGTTGATCCTTCAGTGTAGCGTCTTGACCCAGAACATCTAAGGCATCACAGACCTGTTATTTAACTCCAATCTCGTCTTGGCTAAATTGCAGCTTATCCCTCTAAGAAGAAGTTGCGGAGCGGACACCATTTTCTGGAGATCCGTCGACTACTTAGTGAGCCAGAGTCTCGTTAGATTATCCCGGAATTAACCAGACAATCGCTCCACCAACTAAGAACGGCCATGCACCACCACCCACCGAATCGAGAAAGAGCTCTCAATCTGTCAATCCTTCCGGTGTCTGGGCCTGGTGAGGTTTCCCGTGTTGAGTCAAATTAAGCCGCAGGCTCCACTCCTGGTGGTGCCCTTCCGTCAATTCCTTTAAGTTTCAGCTTTGCAACCATACTTCCCCGGAACCCAAAGACTTTGGTTTCCCGGAAGCTGCCCGCCGGGTCATGGGAATAACGCCGGCGGATCGCTAAAGTTGTCATTTATGGTTAGAACTAGGAAGCGGTATCGATCGCCTTCGAACCTCTAACTTTCGTTCTTGATTAATGAAAACATCCTTGGCCGTCTTTCGCAGTAGTTTCGTCTTCTTGACCCCGGTCCAAAAATTTCACCTCTAAGCGTGCATGTCTGAATGCCCCCGCCTGTTCGATTAGTCGTACCTCTGGTTCAAAACCAACAAAAATAGAACCCGGTCTATTCCATTATTCATGCATCACCATTCAGGGCATTTCAAAATAGCCTGCTCTGAGCACTCTAATTTTTCAAAGTAAACTCTCCAGCCCTCGGGACACTCGACAAAGCATCCGTCTTTGAGCAGCGAAGCGGCTGTTGAATGACAGTAAACACCCAGGCGGTGCACCGTCAGTCGGAACGAGATCAACTCTGAGCTTTTTAACGCCTTAACTTTAATATCCGCTATTGGAGCTAGATTCGCATGACTGCTGGCACCAGACTTGCCCTCCAATGGATACTTTCGTCCGATTGCGAGGCCTCGGATGAGACTCACATCGTTATTTATCGTCACTACCTCCCCGTGCCGGGAGTGGGTAATTTGCGTGCCTGCTGCCTTCCTTAGATGTAGTAGCCGTTTCTCAGGCTCCCTCTCTGGAATCGAACCCTGATTCCCCGTTACCCGTTATAGCCATTGTAGGCGCATAACCTACAATCGAAAGCTGATAAGGCAGACACTTGAAAGAAGCGGCGCCGGTGCGGAGACCGTGCGCTCAGCCCGAAGTTATTCAGATTCACCACAGGTGGGTTACGGACCGGGGCCCGACCAGTTTTGAACTAATAAAAGCGCTCTTCCCTTGCGGTCAGAGACCAATTGCATGTATTAGCTCTAGAATTGCCACAGTTATCCAAGTAAGTGGGTTTACAGATCCAATGAAACATAGCTGATTTAATGAGCCATTCGCGGTTTCGCCTTAAATCGGCTTGTACTTACACATGCATGGCTTAATCTTTGAGACAAGCATATGACTACTGGCAGGATCAACCAGGTAGCTGCTGCTGTTGGCGGCGCCTATCACGGCGGCCAAAATAGTGAGATTGAGAGAGAGGCAGAAGACATTGGGCGAGGGACCGCACGTTGGCCTTAGAGAAATAGCAAACCAGATGATCAGATCTAACTGCACCTTCTCTTGCTATCCTCGGCGCCGGCAGCGCCACCGTGTGTGCCAATCTCCTCCCTTATCCGCTCCTCTTTGCCCCGCTCCAGCGAGGCAGCCGACATTGGGCGAGGGACCGCACGTTGGCGAATCTCCTCCCTTATCCGCTCCTCTTCTCTTTGCCCCAGCGAGGCAGAAGACATTGGGCGAGGGACCGCACGTTGGCCTTAGAGAAATAGCAAACCAGATGATCAGATCAAACTGCACCTTCTCTCGCTATCCTCGGCGCCGGCAGCGCCACCGTGTGTGCCAATCTCCTCCCTTATCCTCTCCTCTTCTCTTTGCCCCAGCGAGGCAGCCGACATTGGGCGAGGGACCGCACGTTGGCCTTAGAGAAATAGCAAACCAGATGATCAGATCAAACTGCACCTTCTCTTGCTATCCTCGGCGCCGGCAGCGCCACCGTGTGTGCCAATCTCCTCCCTTATCCGCTCCTCTCCTCTTTACCCAGCTCCAGCGAGGCAGCCGACATTGGGCGAGGGACCGCACGTTGGCCAATCTCCTCCCTTATCCGCTCCTCTTCTCTTCTCTTTGCCCCAGCGAGGCATAAGACATTGGGCGATGGACCGCACATTGGCCCATCTCCTCCTCTCTCTCTTTCTCTTACTGTTTGTGGGGACGTGGGCTCATGAGCGCCATCGTCGCCCAATATTGGTTAGGTTGTGTATTTCACGGGTGGGAACCGCCATCATCGTTGTTAGGTGATGGGGTAACCCAACGTGTGCTTTGACGAGTTTTGGCTGCTAAACTCTCTTTTTAGTATACTCGGCTCCCAGACTGCGCCCTGGTCGTGTTGAACCATGAGCGTTGTCTATGCACATTTAGGGTAGCCGTTTGCGCGTGGAATAGTGCAATGAATCTCGGTCAAGAGACGGTTGGGCGCTGCATTGAAGGCCGGCACAGACGCGAAGACGGGGTGATCAGCCAACGCAAGTCCGCTAAGTTGGGCAGACAACAAGGCGAAGGGGGCCCCGTTCCGGACTGAAAGGCGCAGCATATGCTGTGACGGAAACTAGTAGGGTGGCGACGTGTGCGCCGAGAGAGAGAGACGGAGTAAATAATGTCCAGCGGAAGAGACCTGGCAAGTGTAATTGATAGAGCGCGAGCCTACTCGCCATAAGCCCGCTCCACTGCCATTCCTCTGATCCAATGAGACTAAAATCTCTCTCTCTCCTTCTGCTCCAGCCATTGCAGGGCAGGGAAGCGACGGCAATTTTGGTTGTTGTTTTTGAATGCCGCGCTTTGCTTCGCAGAGGCGCCGAAGCGCTCCGCTGGGGGGCGGAAGATATTTCACACCGAATATGTGTGTGAAGGCACCCTCTCCCCTTAATATAGTGAAATAGTGCAATCCAGCATACAAGGTCGGACGATAGGACATTCACCGTACCGCACCTCGAGAGTGGATGTTGGGTAAGGTTAAAACCGGACTGTTCGCAGACAGCCGAATAACCCGGTTCCGGACTAATTGGTGGATGCAACATCATGATGATGCTGCTGCTGTCGCGGAAACCGCAGTGGCGACGTGAGAGAGTAATAATGTTCAATAGGGAGAGCGACCTGGCTAGTGTAATTGATAGATCGCGAGCCTACTCGCCATTAGCCCGCTCCACTGCCATTCCTCTGACCCAATGAGACTATTCTCTCTCTCGCTCTCCTTCTGCTCCAGCCATTGCAGGGCAGGGAGAGGAAATCGACGGCAATTTTGGTTGTTGTTTTTGAATGCCGCGTTTTGCTTCGCAGAGGCGCCGAAGCGCTCCGCTGGGGGGCGGAAGATATTTCACATCGAATATGTGTGTGAAGGCACCCTCTCCCCTTAATATAGTGAAATAGTGCAATCCAGCATACAAGAGCGGACGATAGGACAGTCACCGTACCGCACCTCGAGAGTGGAAGTTGTTTGATCGTTTGTTAGGCAAGGTTAAAACCTGACTGTTCGCGAACAGCCGAATAACCCGGTTCCAGACTTACAATAGACGCAACATCATGATGCTGCTGCTGTCACGGAAACCGTGGTGGCGACGTGTGCGCCGAGAGAGTAATAATGTTCAATTGGGAGACAGACCTGGCTAGTAAAATTCATAGAACCCGCTCCACTGCCATGCCTCTGACCCCATGAGACTATTTTCTCTCTCTCTCTCCTTCTGCTGCTCCAGCCATTGCAGGGCAGGGAAGGGAAAGCGACGGCAACTTTGGTTGTTGTTTTTGAATGCCACTTTGCTTAGCAGAGGCGCGGCGCTCGCTGGGGGCGGAAGATATTCCACACACGAATAGGTGTGTGAAGGCACCCTCTCCCCTTAATATAGTGAAATAGTGCAATCCAGCATACAAGAGCGGACGATAGGACAGTCACCGTACCGCACCTCGAGTGGAAGTTGTTTGATCGTTTTGGTAGGCAAAGGATTTAAAACCGACTGTTCATGAACAGCCGAATAACGGTTCGGACTTTACAATAGGCGCAACATCATGATGCTGCTGCTGTCGCTTCGAAACCGTGGTGGCACGACATTATTGTGCGCCGAGAGAGTAATAATGTTCAATTGGGGAGACAGACCTGGCTAGTGAAATTCATAGATCGCGCTCCACTGCCATTCCTCTGACCCCATGAGACTATTTTCTCTCTCTCTTCTTCTGCTGCTGCTCCAACCATTGCAGGGCAGGGAAAGGGAAAGCGACAGCAGCTTTGGTTGTTGTTTTTGAATGCGCTTTTTGCCCGCCCAGAGGCGCCGAAGCGCTCCGCTGAGGGGAAGATATTCCACACCGAATAGGTGTGTGAAACTTCCCTCATAATATAGTGAAATAATTGCAATCCAGCATACAAGAGCGGACGATAGGACAGTCGTGCCGCACCTCGAGAGTGGAAGTTGTTTGATCGTTTGTTAGGCAAGGGTTAAACCCGACTGTTCGCGAACAGCGAATAACCAGTTTCCGGACTTACAATAGGCGCCCAACATCATGATGCTGCTGCTGTACTTGAAACCGTGGTGGCGACATTATTGCGCCGAGAGTAATAATGTTCGGTGGGGAGACAGACCTGGCTAGTGAAATTCATAGATGCGCTCCACTACCTTAATTCTCGACCCCATGGGAATATTTTCTCTCTCTCTTCTTCTGCTACTCAGCCATTGCAGGAGCAGGGAAGAGGAAAGCAGCGGCAATTTTGGTTGTTGTTTTGAATGCCGCGCTTTGCTTCGCAGAGGCGCCGAAGCGCTCCGCTGGGGGGCGGAAGATATTTCACACCGAATATGTGTGCGAAGGCACCCTCTCCCCTTAATATAGTGAAATAGTGCAATCGAACATATAAGGGCGGACGTTTTCATCACCGTCTCCCACTCGGTGTGTGTGCAGATTCTCGGATCATTTTGTAAAGTATGCTCGACCCCCGATTGACTTTGACGGTCTCCCATTCGGGTGTGCAAGTTTCCGTAGTATGCTATTAAATCGACCCCCGATTGACTTTGACTGTCTCCCATTCGGGTGTGCAAGTTTCTGTAGTATTCTATCAAATCGACCCCGATTGACTTTGACGGTCTCCCATTCGGGTGTGCAAGTTTCTGTAGTATGCTATTAAATCGACCCCCGATTGACTTTGACGGTCTCCCATTCGGGTGTGCAAGTTTCTGTAGTATGCTATTAAATCGACCCCCGATTGACTTTCACTGTCTCCCATTCGGGTGTGCAAGTTTCTGTAGTATGCTATCAAATCGACCCCCGATTGACTTTGACGGTCTCCCATTCGGGTGTGCAAGTTTCTGTAGTATGCTATCAAATCGACCCCCGATTGACTTTGACGGTCTCCCATTCGGGTGTGCAAGTTTCTGTGGTATGCTATCAAATCGATCCCCGATTGACTTTGACGGTCTCCCATTCGGGTGTGCAAGTTTCTGTAGTATGCTATTAAATCGACCCCCGATTGACTTTGACTGTCTCCCATTCGGGTGTGCAAGTTCTCTGTAGTATGCTATCAAATCGACCCCCGATTGACTTTGACGGTCTCCCATTCGGGTGTGCAAGTTCTCTGTAGTATGCTATCAAATCGACCCCCGATTCACTTTGACGGTCTCCCATGCGGGTGTGGAACTTCTCTGGTATGTTGTATAATATGACCGAGGTGGTCCTACCCCTTACTATAGTGAAATAGTGCCATCCAGTGTACAAGGGCGGACGCTTTCATCACCGTCTCCCACTCGGTGTGTGCACATTCTCGGATCATTTTGTATAGTATGCTATTAAATCGACCCTCGATTGACTCTGGCGGTCTC
Source organism: Homarus americanus (assembly GCF_018991925.1). Lineage (NCBI taxonomy): Eukaryota > Metazoa > Arthropoda > Malacostraca > Decapoda > Nephropidae > Homarus > Homarus americanus. Next base: position 6,650 of record NW_024718199.1, read on the forward strand.
CCATTCGGGTGTGCAAGTTTCTGTAGTATGCTATTAAATCGACCCCCGATTGACTTTGACTGGCTCCCATTCGGGTGTGCAAGTTTCTGTAGTATGCTATCAAATCGACCCCCGATTGACTTTAGCGGTCTCCCATTCGGGTGTGCAAGTTCTGTAGTATGCTATCAAATCGACCTGATTGACTTTGACGGTCTCCCATTCGGTGTGCAAGTTTCTGTAGTATGCTATTAAATCGGCCCCGATTGGCTTTTGTGGTCTCCCATTCGAAGATTGTGCAAGTTTCTGTAGTATGCTATCAAATCGACCCCCGATTGACTTTGACGGTCTCCCATTCGGGTGTGCAAGTTTCTGTAGTATGCTATCAAATCGACCCCCGATTGACTTTGACGGTCTCCCATTCGGGTGTGCAAGTTTCTGTAGTATGCTATTAAATCGACCCCCGATTGACTTTGTCTGTCTCCCATTCGGGTGTGCAAGTTTCTGTAGTATGCTATTAAATCGACCTCCGAGTGACTTTGACTGTCTCCCATTCGGGTGTGCAAGTTTCTGTAGTATGCTATCAAATCGACCCCCGATTGACTTTGACGGTCTCCCATTCGGGTGTGCAAGTTTCTGTAGTATGCTATTAAATCGACCCCGATTGACTTTGACGGTCTCCCATTCGGGTGTGCAGAGTTTCTGTAGTATGCTATTAAATCGACCCCCGATTGACTTTGACTGTCTCCCATTCGGGTGTGCAAGTTTCTGTAGTATGTTATCAAATCGACCCCCGATTGACTTTGACGGTCTGCCATTCGGGTGTGCAAGTTTCTCTAGTATGCTATCAAATCGACCCCCGATTGACTTTGCCGGTCTCCCATTCGGGTGTGCAAGTTTCTGTAGTATGCTATTAAATCGACCCCCGATTGACGTTGACGGTCTCCCATTCAGGTGTGCAAGTTTCTGTAGTATGCTATTAAATCGACCCCGATTGACTTTATTTGTCTCCCATTCAGGTGTGCAAGTTTCTGTAGTATGCTATCAAATCGACCCCCGATTGACTTTGACGGTCTCCCATTCGGGTGTACAAGTTTCTGTAGTATGCTATTAATCGACCCCGATTGACTTTGACGATTACTCCCATTAGTGTGCAAGTTTCTATGTATGCTATTAAATCGACCCCCGATTGACTTTGACTGTCCCATTCGGGTGTACAAGTTTCTGTAGTATGCTATCAAAATCGACCCCGATTGACTTTGACGGTCTCCCATTCCGGGTGTGCAAGTTTCTGTAGTATGCTATTAAATCGACCCCGATTGACTTTGACGGTCTCCCATTCGGGTGTGCAAGTTTCTGTAGTATGCTATTAAATCGACCCCCGATTGACTTTGACTGTCTCCCATTCGGGTGTGCAAGTTTCTGTAGTATGCTATTAAATCGACCCCCGATTGACTTTCACTGTCTCCCATTCGGGTGTGCAAGTTTCTGTAGTATGCTATCAAATCGACCCCCGATTGACTTTGACGGTCTCCCATTCGGGTGTGCAAGTTTCTGTGGTATGCTATTAAATCGACCCCCGATTGACTTTGACGGTCTCCCATTCGGGTGTGCAAGTTTCTGTGGTATGCTATCAAATCGATCCCCGATTGACTTTGACGGTCTCCCATTCGGGTGTGCAAGTTTCTGTAGTATGCTATCAAATCGGCCCCCGATTGACTTTGACGGTGTCCCATTCGGGTGTGCAAGTTTCTGTAGTATGCTATTAAATCGACCCCCGATTGACTTTGACGGTCTCCCATTCGGGTGTGCAAGTTTCTGTGGTATGCTATCAAATCGATCCCCGATTGACTTTGACGGTCTCCCATTCGGGTGTGCAAGTTTCTGTAGTATGCTATTAAATCGACCCCCGATTGACTTTGACGGTCTCCCATTCGGGTGTACAGAGTTTCTGTAGTATGCTATTAAATCGACTGATTGACTTTGACGGTCTCATTAGAAAGTGTGCAAGTTTCTGTGGTATGCTAAATCGACCCCGATTGACTTTGGCCGGTCTCCCGATGAAGATTGATGCAAGTTTCTGTAGTATGCTATCAAATCGACCCCCGATTGACTTTGTGGTCTCCCATTCAGGTGTGCAAGGATTTCTGTAGTATGCTATCAAATCGACCCCCGATTGACTTTGACGGTCTCCCATTCGGGTGTGCAAGTTTCTGTAGTATGCTATTAAATCGACCCCCGATTGACTTTGACGGTCTCCCATTCGGGTGTGCAAGTTCTCTTGGTGCATTTGAAGTATGAGTTGAGTTTAATGAAGTTGATTTCGTCGTAGGCACGGTGCTGTGCTGTGCTGTGCCATCGACAACACCAATAAGGAAGGGGCATCTATTTTTACTTAGGCTAGCATACCTAAGTTAAAGCAAACTCCCCTTGCCAATACAAGAAGGAAGAGGATTTCTTATAGTCTAATAAACAATTCATCATGACCAAATGCAGTATCTAACACAGGGGGTCCGGGGGCGCAGCCCCCGGTTAGCAACTAACCATTTGATTGCATTATCTCTGAGAATAGTTAGCAATTATCCATTTGATTGCATTATCCCAGGTTAAGGGGGGTTGTGTGTGGTTCCATATCACCAGATTTATTAAAAAACTCTACGTCAGGCTAAACAGTTTAGGCTAGATAGTACGATACGATATGAAGTCATTAGTTAAGAGGTGAAAGAAGATTATTAGGAATTGAAGAAAAAGGTGGTGAAACTGAAATACAGTAGGAGTAGAAAGAATCTGGGCTCAACCAGATCGCTTCATCTTTCTTATTGGTGTTTTTTCTTTGTTCTGCTCCCTTGGGTCGTCAGACCTTTGTATTAATATTGGTTTATTTATATAATGCTGCTTATTATTATTATTTTTGTTATTGTTGGAGTTAGTGAGCCCGCCCAGGTCCTTGTGTAACTGGGAGGGTAGTCACATTTTTTTTTGGTGTTAGTTAAGTGTTAGTTGTGTTAGTCTAAAGGTACACTGTATGCCAGGTTCTTAGTGGAGCTGGTTGGTCACTCTCATCTTTATTCCTCTAGTAATGTTTTATGTAGAAATGTGTATATTGAGGCAG
>NW_024718200.1:0-12952 GCF_018991925.1 Homarus americanus
CTGTTCCCTCTCATTAATCGAACTGCTGCAACTGTATTAATTTCATTGACCCTCTGTGAAATGCTCTGTAACCCTAGTTCCATTTTCATTATCTCAATCATTGCATTCTTTTGACACCCTAAAATTATTCTCATTGCTTCATTTTGCATGATCTCAAGCTTCCTTAGCCTTCCTTCACCAGTACAAGAGAGGACAGGTGCTGCATAGTCTATAAGTGATCTGATGGTAGAAATATACATCATTCTCAGTATGGGTACCCCAGCACCTTTACCACAACATGCTAGAGCCTTCAAGGGCTGTAATCTTGCTCTACATTGAGTGAGGACATGATATATTTCTGCCTCTTTACTTTCACTAGTAAAGCCAATATACATTCCTAAATATTTATACTTTGACACTTTCTCAACAATTTTTCCATTTAGAAAAACGGATTCAGTTCCTCTTCCTTTACATTCACACTTGGTTTTTTCTTCATTGATAACTAAGTCCATCTTTTGAGAAAGAACAATAAAATTATTTAATGCAATCTGCAAATTTTTGACAGAGTTTCCATGAAATATGATGTCATCTGCATAAATGATGGTTACAACTCCTTTGGGATATTTGTGTGAGGCTATCTTGTTCATTAACACATTAAATAACATTGGACTCAATATTCCCCCTTGGGAAGTGCCTAGATCAAGTGCTCTTTCCTCAGACAAACATCCCTGATACCATACACAGATTCTCCTTCCATGCAAGTAGTCACCTATCCAGTGTAACAACTTTCCTGATACCCCTAGAGCAGCCAGTTCATTCATAACTACTTCACTGTGAGCTTTATCAAATGCTCCTTGTAAATCCACAAAAACTCTACATCTGTCTGCATCATTTGATAAACATTTTATAACACAGTCTGAAGTACATTTCCCTTCCAAAAAAACAAATAAATTACAAGATAGATTTTCCCCCACAATATATACAAGCCTATTTAATAATACTCTCTCCATCATCTTGGAAAAACAAGATGTTAAAGACACTGGCCTGTATCCACCAGTTGCCTTAGGGACAGGAATAACTATCGCTTTCTTCCATTCTGTTGGTAATCTACCCTCTGCATAGCTCATGTTGAATAAATCTATGAATGGACTATTTTCCATACCAACTAAGCAGTTCAAAATTTCATAAATCTTCTTCTTTCATTTTGCCACTCATCTAAAGCTTCTATTTTCCTGTTAGGCATGGAGGCAATACTAGCAGCTTTAGCCCATTTGTCAACCAGTTTATTAGCTTCTTCCTCTGGATGAGGATGGCTAATAAAATTACTCCTTTTTCCTCTAATTTTGTTAATATCCTGCCATATTTCTTTGAGATTTTTACTCTCCCTAATGTGCAGTGCAAAGTCTTGCCAATATTTCTTCGTTGCCTCCTTCCTAGCCTGCCCACATATTTTGGCTATATCCATGAAGATTTCCCGATCTTCTTCTCTTCTACCATTCTTTACCCAATCTTTATGTGCTGCCCTTAACATTTGTGTCCATCCCTTCAACATTTTGTCATTGGTATAGCAGTGTTTCCTAGCCCCATGTGTCTTATCATTTATCTTTTTCTGTGTTGCCTTAGTTAAATATCTTTCTATCTCCCCAACTAAGTCATTATAAAAGCTATTCATACAGACTTGTGTATAATTTCTGTACCATTTCTCTATATTTTGGGTAAACACTTCTGTGTCATCCTTGTTTAGTTTCAATCTCTTCCTCCTATATCTCACCTGTCTCTTCCCTAATGGTAATTGAACATACACAACAAAATGGTCACTGACTAGCTCCCTTATCATCTCACATTCTCCCTGGACTCCCTGACTGCTTATCATGCAAGCATAGTCTAGCCTTCCTCCTTTAATATGAGTCACTTCCTCATTTCCTAACAAGTAAGCATCTGGGTGATCTTGTAAAAATTGCCAAAATTTTATACCATTACAATTAATTCTCACCATTGTTTGGAGTCTTGGATGTCGAGCATTAAAATCTCCTACAGCCAAAGTTGAGTCCAAAAACATGCAATCTGGTAAGAAGTTGAGGTCAAAACAGCCTCCAGAAATATACAAATTTGCTATGTTCAATTCTCCTTCCTTCAAATATAACTTTATACAGCCACTTTCTATTCCTTGTACTCTACTCGGGCTTCCAATTAGTTCTGCTGGTATGGAATTCTTAATGTATGTTGAGACCCCTCTTATACTCTATTTTGTAGACCATTAACATTCCAGGACATTATCTTAAGGCTAGCTAGATCCAGGATTAATATTTACACGTTTTATATCCTTTCCAATCAGATTCTTTAAGAAGGCCCAATCCTCCTGCACAGATTCCCATTTCCTCAAAAGTTTTTCTTTATCAGCATCTTTACACTTTACCAACACCTTTTTAAAACTTTCAGTTGTTGCTCCCTGCACTACACAATCCTTTATTTTCCTCTCCTTCCCTTTAATACTTATTTTAAGCACTGAATTTTTCAAAAGCTTGGGCTCTTCACTTTCCTCTTTCCCTTCTAATTCTACATTATTCACAGCTTTGTTTTCCCTTTCTTTATTTATCACTGTATCAAGTCTTTTCTCTATCACTTCTATTTTCTGACCTAACTTTTGCAAAACCTGAAACATCTTACGCACCTCTTCTCCCAGAATTTCTTGCACAGTTTTATCACTAACCTGGAGGGCTGCACCACTACTCTCACTTGCTACTTGTTTATTACTCTGTTTGTTCCTGGCATCAACAACTCTTCCGGCCGGAATCGCAGTCCTATCCTTCTTGAATCTTCATGCCAGGCATTCTCAGGGATCACTGTCTCCACTGTCTGTGTGTTCTCCTGCTGTCTTGTCACTGTCAGACCACAGCGTACTTCTTCAGTGTTCTCTGAATAATTCCTTTGTTGGTCACTTCTCATACGTGGCCTCATCTCGCATGCAATTGAACTAGCATTGTGAGTTTTACCACAATTACAACAACAAGGCTTCACTTTCTCTCCTGCATTGATCTTGTCCTTACAGTTGCTAGATTCGTGCTTCTTCCCACAGAATCTACAACGTGGGTCCAGTTGACAGCTCCAGGCCTTATGTCCCCATCTGCAACACTTGAGACACATTATTGGTCCCTCCACATATAGTGCCACCTTCCTATACCCTGCTCCTGTGATGAACACTTTCTCTGGAACCTTTCCTCTCATTAGAGCAATAACCTGGCTTCTCTCTTCTCCCCTTATTAAATGCCTCTTGACCCAAACAAATCTTTCGTCATCCAATAAGTATTCTGGATCTAGTATTACAGGGTACCTGAAGATTATAACCTTTGTAAGTAGTATGTCGCTCTCCTCTGGCAAAACCATCAGTAATCCCTTGTACCCAACAGTTGTCAACAATTCCACAGCCTCCATGGTCCCCACTGTAAGATAAGGCTTGTGTGTGCCTTCTTTCAAAAGAGGCTCAAAGCTGCGATGCTCCCGTCCTAGTTGTACTGCCCATTTTAATTTTTCAAGGAAGGTCATCGGGCATGACTGTGGAAAAATTAATCTCTTCCTGACACGACCAACATTACCTTGTGTGTGTTCTTGTCTGCTTCCTTCAAATTCCATACTTTGCTCTGTTCTTGATCCATTCTCCACTATCTCCTTTCTGTTATTTCCATTATTATTACCACCCACACACGTTTTTTGTCCAAGATTTTTTTGTCTCTTCTCCTCTCTTACTTCTCCGCTTTCACTGTCCTCTTGCCAGCTTGTCTCCCTCATCCTTATAGAACTTTCTTTCTTTTTCACTACCTCCCTTGTGCTTCATCACTCGTATTAGACTCATCACTACTCAACTCAAGGTCTTCAAGAACTTCGTCCAATACTATCTTTTCTTTACTCTTCCATGTAGGGTTCTTAAGCGATAATTCACTTTCCATGGGGCAATGTTGATATCCCACAACACCCAGCCAGGAGTGATGGGACCCCGAGCAGTTATTTTCGTGTGGTAAACAGGTCCTTATACACAAGTAGGTAAGTCTATATATCCTTCAGATAATGTAATAGGCTCGAAAACATCCCAAATTTGGGAGTTAGCACTCACAGCTGTGTTTACCAGTGCCCGCCACCCAACCGAGCAGGAGCGTAGTCTTTGCTCGAATGAAGAATGTCTAATGAGATTACGAGAGGAAGGAGGGCCCAGCGGAGGAGTTACATACCTCCTCCTCCCCATCTCCCTTGCTCTGGCTGAGTTATGTGATTAAATCTCTTAACAGTCAAATGGTTAATATACGATGAATTGCTATATTAATACTCAATTCAAGTAGCTAAACAACTCTTTTCCATTGTAATTTTTTATTAGAATAAGCATTGCCGGATATGGTATGTAAAAGCAACACTAAATTCCCTTTAGTTACCGGACAAACCTTACGTTTGTTATTTTATTTTATATATTTATGGTTTTGGTTGCACTATATTTAAACGGGTGTTGTCGGCAGGAATGTATGGAACAACTTGTCGGGGTCCAGCATAACATCAGAGGCAATAAACGACACTATGACGTTGGCAGATCCTCTCTACACTCCCCAAGCAGATAGAAAAGTCAGAGTAGGAATATCATCATGAACGTTACCAATTCTTTGCTCAAGAAGGTTCTTGCGAAACGATGGAAGAAAGAAGTTGTGTAGAAGACAGCCTCAGCAACTCCGGTCTCTATGACCACAGCGGAAAGAATCAAGGCAGAAGCAAAGAAATCGCCAGGCGGAGTAATATGTTCGCCAAGTGCCAGACCTTCACCTGTCGTAGGACAACTTGACTATTTTGATAGAGAATGCATCAGAAGAGAGCTCCTCTCGTTTTATGAAAGAGGTGAACTACCTACACTGTCAGCATTGTTGGAGAGGGTAAAGCAGCCTGTTTTAAAGGGTCACAGAGTTCACTTTATAAAATAGTAAAGAAGCTGGGGTTCAAGTACAGAGTGGCAGGAAAATCTTGATGGAGAAGGAGGACATTGTAGCTGCAAGAAACAAATACCTCAGATACAAACAAAAGAACAGAGAAAGCTCTAATCCCCGTCCAGAGGTATATCTAGATGAAACCTGGATCAACCAGAATCAATGTGTTGAGCGGTGTTGGACTGTGAATGACGGATCAGCAGGACCCAAACTCAAATCAGGAAGAGGAGCGAGGTTTATCATCGCGCATGCTGGTGGTCGTCAGGGATTCATACCCGGAGCTCTGTTGATGTTTAGGTCCAAGAATGGAGCCAAGGGTGACTACCACGATTCAATGGATCATGAACGGTTTAAGGCCTGGTTTAAAGAGCAACTACTCCAAAACATCCAAGGAGGATGTTAAGATCATTAAGATCATTAATAAAGTACCAACGAGTAGCACAAGAAGTGTGAAGTAATGCAGTGGCGAGGATCAAATAACATCTGTTATGATCCTTCCTTCACAAAAGTAGAATTACTTCAGGTCTGCAAACAGCAAAAAGAAAAACAGGAATATGAAATAGATCAAATAGCGGACACAAATTACTCAGACCACCTCCTTACCACTGCAGGTTGAGGGAATTACAAATGAGGCAATCCAACACAACCCCAGAGCATTGGCAAAACTGTATAAGACATACATTGAAAATAGAAGGTGAATATAGAGCCAAAGATACAGCTCTAATTCACTTGCTTGAAAATTTTGTAATTAACTTGATCTCAGATGAAAGTAGTGGGGAAGATAACACTGGTAGTGAAATGATTGTGGGAGGATAAGGCGCTGTCATTGTGATGGAGGGATGAATTATACTGTAATGCAATAAAGTTGTCAGTAAAGTCTTAGCCGCAGTTTTATAATATTCCAGCATTATCTTCTGAGAGAGAGAGAGAGAGAGATTAAAGCATGGTCACGATATAACGTGGGAATGGTGAAGTACAGAAGGAAGAGATTCATTTGGAGGAGGATATAAAATTGAGAGTTACCCGGCGGGAAGAAATACAGAGATAACCGGGTAACTTAGAAGGCATGAACATAAATGGCGTAGACTACGAAAGGTTGAAAGTGACTGGAGGCATGAAAGAATAAGGAGGTGGAATACAAGTACAGGACATGAGACGAAGAGAGAGAAGGAAAGGTAGACCTATGTTGTTTATCAGTGGGGAAGGGGAGATGAGTGTAAATTTGTTGTATATTTATTCTCACATTTGCTGTAACTGTAGATATTATCAGATATAACTATATTATAGATGTATGCCAAAATTAACTGAAATTTTGACTGAAGAAATCTTGTCGTGAACTCGGGAACAAGAGAAAGAGAAAATTGTTTTGCGAACAACTTCATATTTCCCGCCTCTGGTGACGGCTGTTTGTTCGAACTGCCAACCTCCCCATTCTCTCACACTCGCCCACCAACTTTTAGGGGTCGTGTAATATTTCAATGTGATTCTGATCTCTTAAAATGTTAATTTTTGCATGATGTAGTATTACTGATACGTAATTTGTCTTAGTGTGACTTATTGTTGGTAACAATAAGTGTATATTAAATGCATCCTCTGAAAGCGTGAATTTGCTACCAGAGTTTAACAGTTAATTCATGTATAAGATTTCTAATAAACTTCCTACGTGCTTATGTTTGATATAATGAATATATGTATCTTTATGTAATTTAGCTTAATATTTTTCTCGTTGCAAACGGTCATTCCAACGATTAGGAATAAACTCATTCAAAAATACATCAATACTTCAGAACGAAATCGGACAGGTTTGCAGCAGCCAATCAGCTGTAACTCTGAGAAAAAAATGCACATTAGTCGCTACTTACCAAGTTAACCAACGTGTGTGTGACTGTGTCCGCTCCACCATCACTGTTTTTGTGTTGGGTGAGTTCTGGCACAACTAATTGTGTTGTTAAGTGAACAGACAAACATAAATCAAGTCTACAGTGTATTATATCAAGAGATTATTAGCCGTGTTGTGTGTAAGACTGGGCTGTCTATTGAAGGATGATGGTTTGTGGCCGACCAGAGTGAGTACATTGGCCTCCGGTGAAGTTCCCGTGGATGGATCATATCGCGGTGAGTATTATCACAATTTATTGTAGGTTTTGTTGTGTGCTTCCGTCATTATTGTTGTATCTTGGTAAACGTAATCACGATTCGCAGTGTACGAAACTAGGTTTACAGAAGCAGTGTATTCGCTTCCATCGGATAAATAAAGCAGGAATTTTGTTAATATAGGTTTGGAAAGGTTACCTTTTTTTTTTAACCCCACATTTTCCCTCCTCTTCAATGCCCTGCCCACTTTGGAAGGTCCTTTCCTTTGTCGTTCCTAGTGTTAAAAGGATTATATATCCTTGAATTTGCAGTTGTCCCAAAAATAAAGGTCACATTCTTTCAAATCACAATGAAAAATATAAAGAAACAAATTATTTCAATACTAGAATTCCCGGTTCGACGTAAAACGAATCTGGAGGGAGGTGTTAGTACAGTAGTTTAATTTCTTCGAGTTACTACTGTTTTGTGGGGAAAATTTCTCACTTTGTGTAGTAATAGTCATACAGATACATGTACTCTAACTTATTAGATATAGTTTTTTTTTATCCCTGGTTAACGTCTGGAGTAAAAACAGGAAGAATTTGTCAACTGATATATATATACATACTATATATATATATATATATATATATATATATATATATATATATATATATATATATATATATATATATATATATATATATATATATATATATATATATATATATATATATATCTAGATAAAATCACACGGGAAAAGGGAAACAACGGAGCACCTTAGCTTTCGTCTTTATTCAAGAGTTGCCTCTGAAGATGTCTTGAATAAAGACGAAAGCTAAGGTGCTCCGTTGTTTCCCTTTTCCCGTGTGATTTTATCAAGATTTATCTTATCCACGTTTTCATTGTGGATCTACATGATATATATATATATATATATATATATATATATATATATATATATATATATATATATATATATATATATATATATATATATTACGTGACAAAAATGTATATATTTTGTGTGTGTGTGCAAAGACTATAATTATACGGAAAATAGAAATGAGACCCCTCGACGTGTGATTGAAATTTTGTTGAGCAGTCGCTAGATGGCTCTACCAAGGTTTTACGTTGACTGTTGACACTCGCAAAATTCAATCCAGTGTACCAGACATGTGTTGCTGGTGGATGTTATCGTCGCGTCATAATTTTCGCAACTGTGTGTTTATACTGGAAAGATATATATCAACACGTACATGTTTAAACTTATATTTTATTATGACTAAGAAAAACTGATGTAGCCGAAGGTATTTGCACGCGAGTTAAAATAACGAAATAGTTATTTGCACCCGAAACTTGTCATCATGGGCATCAGGTGCAGAGAGTGAAACTGTTATCTGCACCCGAGGTGTGTCATAGCGAAATTCGGGTGCAAAATTACTTCATCTATTTACAGTCGATATTGCCTAATCATATTCAATGAAAGATGAAAAAGTGTGTAACTATTCAAACTACAGTAAAACAGACCAATTAAGTTCTTTGCGCCGACTTACTGTTTTCGTCATTAATGTTTACAATGGAATTGTGAATATTAAAATTTTTACATACATGAACTGCTTTATTATCGTATACTAACAATATATCACTATGCACATAAACTTGCAGTCAATAGGAAAACATTGTCGAATACCGGTGTACAGTCCCCTTCACCCTTGCGTTTACAGGGACTCTTCATATAAACATTCTCAAATCATTGCATTGAGATATTTGTTTTAATATTGTTTTAGTTTGATTCCATAGCATGTTTACTATTGCGAGTTTCCTTTCTGCCGAATGTAAACAAACACAGCGGTGCCACATTGCACAAAACCTGACGAGCCCCAGTAAGCATACTAGTGAAGGGGACTTTACACCTACGTGCTCACCAAACGTTACAACAATTCAACTAATTAACGGTATTCAAGTTACAAAGGTTAATTTTACCCTCACGTTCACTCAACACAGTAAATTTGTTGTCATCAGTCATTCAGCACACGCACACACACACACACACACATTACATAACTGTTGCACATTTCATTACATATTTACGTCATAGGAATACAAACAAATATTTCACACCTGTAAAAATTTCCAACATTCGATGAAACACTCAGATAAAATCATGTTCATAAAAAAACAATGATGGTAGCCGCGTATTTAGCAAATTTGTATCGATATGAAAACTAACATTGGCAGGTTTTGGAATAAGCGAGTACTGTTAGAAGAGGGATTATCTATATACATGTGAGATGTTTGAAAATTGTGTTGACTTTGTTCTCTCCTTTGATATTAGCAGGGATGTATAACATAGACATCGGCCTTGAAAAGAGATAATTATATAGTGTAGTTGTCTACACCATCATGTTCACAGGTTACTAACTTATCTTTCAGGGTAATTCGTCGACCTCTAAAATTAAGAGTTTGATTTTATCCCAAGTCAAAGCATAGCAAATGGAATATAGATGGAGACACTTACAACTTTCCCGATGAGGAATATTCTACGTTTTGTTCTCTAACGAAGAATCAAAACCCTTTTTTTTATCGCGTAATCATGACTAGTGGTTGGGATTCTTATGGATGATTAGCTTGATGAACGTTCGACTACCCGCTTTAAATGAATGGTTCTTTTTACCTCATAAATTTTCAGTATTAATCGTAATGGCTCTTGTCAGCCTTGGATGGTTTACCAATCTTCACCTTGAGGTTAATTCCTGAGAAACAGTGGTGATCCGAGTCAGTGACAACCCTGGCGACACCTTGACGTTTCTTGACAGGTGATTTAATGTAATGTGCGTGTTCCAGCGATACCTGGTATATTTGTATATTGTTGATGGAAGAAATAGATGTTCATGATTAATATTCCTTACACGGGAGACTATAGGTGTTTCCTTCGTCATTTCTACTACCAAATAGTCTTGAAGTACAGCATTTTCAATATTAATTCTTTTATCGCCCACACGACTACTTAGATCTGCCTATATTTATTACTGCGACCCAACTTCCATAGATAATATTATCAGGAGCTCGATAATTATATTTGTTTACATACAGGTATATTATTAGATAATTATAGGACCTATGATGATGACCACACTGTTTCTCTGTCTCAGTCTATTACACAGTGAGGCATATAACAATATGATCGATCAGGTCAGCACCCCCCCCCCCCAGTTTGTCTTGGCTGATCCCATAATGTCTATTTTTCTCACTCATAATTTCAAAGATTTCTTCTCTGTCTCGGTAATGCCAATGTTCCAGCTTGAAGTCCGTTTGAGGTTATGGTCACATTATCCGTTGAAACGATCTGTTTTTGAGGTTCCTCTGGGTTACACGTGCAGTTATATTTTCCTGTTCAGCCACGGCTTGCGGGTCCTGTGTAGAAGGGACCTGTGTGTTTCGAGACTACCCACGTCCCAGGTTAGGACGCAGTTCTCTCGGGCCTCCACACCCCAACAACGTAACGCTAGTTCGGGTGCAGTCTCACCCAAAAGTTCGTTAACTCTCCCAGCCAGCTATTGCTGCACTGCCTGCTTCAGATGTTTGAATCTGTCTCCGTACCAACCAGAACATGAAACCGATACGAATGAATCTAAAGGGTCTGTGTGTGATATAGACCCAACCATGAAAGAGAAGGCAGAGGATTGATTGATTCTTGAGTATTTGGAAGAGTCTGTGGAGGAAGAAGGACCACAACAATGGTTCCAGGTCTTGACATGGGGGTATTTATCTTAAAAATTTTCAACTTTTTTGCAACTATCTCACAAATAGTCATGTTACTTTCTACTCCCAGTGACCATTTCTAGGTAAGTACGTTTTTTTTTAAACTCTAGCGCCCCCCCCCCCCGTCTGATACACCAACAATTTATACATAACTGTAACAGTAATAGTTATATGGAAGGACCCCCTGGCAACGTCCCAACACACAGTACTGTATAATAATCATTATAATGTGCCTTAAACGCGCTCGAGTGTTTGTGGCGCCTTAATGTCTTGCCAGACGTTATAACTCTGTTTTAGTTCATCGTCCACAAGTCAAAGATATGAGACTATATAACACAGTTTATAAGTTCACACTGGTATAAGGTTTCTCAATATATGAGGCGCCATAAACACCATTAGTGTTGGTCAAGATATACAGTGTGATTGTGTCAAAATACTGCTGATGATGAGGCTGAAGGTCGACTGTTGTTATGAGAAGCTGTCGCTCAGACCCGGTGCCCAGAGACAGTTGTGATTCACTGACTAACATTTTGCAATTATGAACTTTAACCGAGATACTATGTTCATAATCAGGCAACACCAGGCTTCACGGAGACCACGTGTTAGAGAGCAAAGAAATATAAATCGCTGGAAACTGTGCCTAGAAACCCTGAGTCTACTCCGTCCCCTTCACTCTAAAGTCTCGGTAAACAGTGACGTTACTCATCAGTAACAGCCGTGATATTTCTGTTTTCTTTACAAATACAATATTATTAACAGTACTGTTGTGTGCACTATCTTACAGCGAATTAATTAAACAAGGAATCATTATTTACCAAAAAACTGGAAACGTCTTGTAGGAATGCAACAAAACATTGCAGTATTTCCATTCCGTGTCGCCATCAAGTGATCTGTAATCGAATAGATTTGCTAAGTGACGCTACGCCTATCTCTCTCAAATAAAGTAAATACATACGCCTTTTCTAAGTATTATTTTCTCGGAGTAATTATGAGTAAATGTTATGATTTTATAGTTTATGAAATACAATGTTTACTTTTTTATACTCTTCAGAATATTATATAGTCTTCAAAAATTATAGGAATAAAAAATTCTCACCAACTTTATCTTTAATCCTTACAAGACACAACAGCTTCCCGAAGAGTTCCTGACTAACTGTGATTGTGTTCTAAGCTGAGGGATGAAGAGGAGGGTGGAGCAGGAGGTGGATGTAGAGCAGGAGGTGGATGTAGAGCAGTAGGAGGGTGGAATAGGAGGATAGACGCTTGCTATAAGAAATAACAACGACCGATTTTTATAATAAGCCAATTCTTATTATGGTTGACATTCGGGAGGGGTGACCGAGTATTGGTGGTGGAAGCTATCACTCTGGTTGATCTTGTCAGTATACGTCGTTGGAGATGTTTATTGCTCTCATAATATTGACCATGGCAGATATTTACGTCCATAAGAAAGGCATAAATTCAATAATACCAAGCGAGTAAGATTATATTAGTATTGCTGAACTAAGGATAATTATACCGCCGTCAAAACGAAGCCAGACACAAATGTCCCCAGATGTCATTATGAACCTTCAGAATATAATAATAAAGATTGTATAAATATTCATACATTGACAACAGTTTAGCAAATTATATGATATAAAATTCATCAGTAAACCGCTAAATTTAATCGGATCATCACTATTATCAAATTGAGCAGAGGCGAACTATACCAGTGCCCCCCCCCCTCCCCCTTTCCTGTTGCCAAGTTTAAAATATTCTGTAAATCACTTCAAGGGGCATCGAGCCGTTATATCACCACCTCCAACACGGTCTTACGTTCAAAGCACTGTAGTTACGTTCAAAACACTCTTGTTGGCTCTGGTCTATAAAGCACATTTTCTCTTCAAGCTTAAGTGGTTCAGCAAATAAAGAACAATTCGAAGCTTATTTTGTTTTTCATGCATTTAAATAAACAAGAAAGTGGGTTTCGTTATCAATCAGTCACCATCATTGGAGGTACTGGCGTAGGGTGGATGTCCAGAAGGCACGATACATTGTCATTCGTTGTTGTGGCGGCGCCTTTAGTGTGTTTTTTGACTAATGATGAGTTGCTTTCCTATTCAGACTTGCTTCCTAACATCGAGGGTAACAAATTGCTGCAGTTGTTTCCTTCTTTAAAATAGTCAAAATTTACC
>NW_024718201.1:0-15731 GCF_018991925.1 Homarus americanus
ATAGTTTATAAGGATTATTATAATGTATGGTGTCAAAAATTAACATGAAATTTTTACGGGATTACTTAGCTCCTACACTAAAACCTGCCGACCTAACCTAACCTTTTTTACCCACCTCTACCTACTTACCTAACCTGACATAATCTAACCTAACCTGACGTAATCTGACCTAACCTGACATAATCTAACCTAACCTGACATAATCTAACCTAACCTGACATAATCTAACCTAACCTGACATAATCTAACCTAACCTGACATAATCTAACCTAACCTGACGTAATCTGACCTAACCTGACATAATCTAACCTAACCTGACGTAATCTGACCTAATCTGACATAATCTAACCTAACCTGACGTAATCTAACCTAACCTGACATAATCTAACCTAACCTGACATAATCTAACCTAACCTGACATAATCTAACCTAACCTGGCGTAATCTGACCTAACCTGACATAATCTAACCTAACCTGACATAATCTAACCTAACCTCCCCGTCTGACATAAGCTAACCTAATCAAACCTAACTTTCCCACCTACCTAACATAACCTATCTACTTATTACCTACCTAACCTAACTTAGCCCAACCTGACATAATCTAACCTAACCTATTGAAACTTAACTTAACCACCTACCTCATCTAACACCACTTTGTAATCTCTCTGTGCTACAGCTGACAGGATGAGTATGGGGGGCACAATAAACTAGCCTCTAAGTGGCAAAATTAACAAAACTAACCTAACCTAACCCAACCTGACTTAACCTAACCTGATCTGATCTATCCAACTTAAAAACTTAGAATATATAATAAAGCCGTTAGGTTAATTTAGGCTAAATATGGTTGATTCATATTTTGTTTTGACAGAAATTCCCGGCAAAATAACGTATCTATATTGAGAACCACCGCCATGTTGGTTCCACGTTAACAAGACACGGATACACTACAGAATAACCAGCGTTCGTTTAACCTCAATTACTACAGTTTACTTTATAATCTTATTTCACAATCTTCACTACATCTCGCTTCACAATCTTCACTGCATCTCACTTCACAATCTTCAGCCAGGTGAGGTTTTTGGATCGGGCTTTTTGTGCGAGAGATAGGAAACGTAGGACTAGGGTATGTTTTCCTGGGGCTGGGATAGGGCATGTAGCCGAGAGGTTAGACAGAGTTTTGTCAGGGGAGGGTACCAATCCAGTAGTGTGTCTTAGTGTGGGGGGAAACGACATAGGTAAGGTTAGGAGTGAGGAACTTTTCAAGAGGTATAGGGAGGCGCTGGGGAAGATTAGAGATAGAGGAGGGGTCCCGATAGTATGTGGTGTCTTGCCTAGAAGAGGGGTTGGTCATGAATGGCTGTCCAGGGCAATTGCTATTAATTGCCGACTGGAAAAACATTGTGCAAACAATGGTTGGGCATTCATTGATGACGGGCAACGATTTTATGGCAACGACTACCTGTACTGTCGCGACGGAGTACACGTGTCTCGTGAGGGGTAAAGACGTTGTCTGCATCCCTGGAGCGTGAAATTGTCACTCCGAAGGGGGGGTTTCGCCAGTAGAGAGGGGTCGGGGAAAATGGGAGTCAAAAAACAAGCAGGTCCTGGGCAGTAGTGAAACAGAAGTAGATAATGCTGAAAATACTTAGTTAGTCCATAACAACAAACATCAAAGTAATAAATGTAAAACAGATAGAGAAACCGGAAGAAATATATATTGAGTGTTTAGTATACTAATGGTAGAAGCCTGTGTAACAAAATGGACCAGCTCAGGGGCCATTGTTAGTAAAGAACATAGATATAATTGCAATAACGGAAACATGGATAAATTCAAACAGCAAGCATTTTTAGCAGAATTTCATATTCCAGGATATAACCTATTTAAATTTGACAGAGTAGGAAGGAGAGGTGGCGGTGTAGCAGTGTATATCAGGGTGTCATTAAAAGGCTGCAATAAATCAAACATTAAAACAAATAGCGACAATGAAAGTATTTGGGTAGAGATTGGTGAGGGCAGTGAATCCGTAGTCATTGGTGTTATATATAGACTACCTAATTTGAGTAGGAACGATGGTAAATTGCTATGGGAGGAAATAAAGAAGGCATCTGATAGAAACAATGTATGTATTCTAGGCGATTTCAACTTTTCAGGCATAGATTGGAAATATCAACTTAGCGATAATGAATCTGAAGATTTTATAGAAGTAGTACAGGATAGTTTTATATATAAATTTATAAACTTGCCCACTAGAGGAAATAATAGCCTCGATTTAGTTCTCAGTAATAATGAAAATCTAGTAAAAGATGTTGGGATTGGAGACGAACTAGGAAACAGTGATCATAAAGCCATATATTTTAACATAATATGGGATGGCAGGAAGAAGGAAAATTCGGCCTTGATCCCAGATTTTAGGAAGGCTAATTACGGTAGCTTAAGGAGAGACCTAAGGGATGACCCTATGGTCAAAAGATTAATCCCCCCCACACCTCCGGAAACTGTCAACTTAGGGCGGGTTAACCCCGAATTTAATTTAGCAGCTACTTATGAACAATTTATTGCGACAATCAATAATGCCCAAAATAAACACATCCCTAAAAGAAAATTCAGATCGATACGGAACCAACCAAAATGGATGAATAATAGACTCTTAGATCTTCTAGGGAAAAAGAAAGGAGTATATAGAAAAGTTAAGAAAGGCGAAAATCACTTACTTGGTTACTATCAGAACCTAACAAGACAGGTATAAACAGAAATAAGGAAAGCAAAGAGAAATTATGAAATCAAGGTAGCAAACGAATCGAAATATACCCCCAAAGCTTTTTATCAACTGTATAAATCAAAGGTTAGAGATACAATAGGTCCCCTTAAAACTACGACAGGAGAAATGACTGATGATGAGTTAGAAATGTGTAGTACGTTAAATAGTCATTTCGCTCCGTATTCACAAATGAAAACCTAGCACAGTTTCCAGAAGTTCATAAGGTATATAACGACAGTATAGAAAATATGTTGATGAATATCAATATTACTGATAACGATGTGCTTAAAAGTAATTAACAAACTGAAGCCTCATAAATGTCGCCTGGTCCAGGCAGGGGTATATGCTAGAATATTAAAACCTTAGAGATGAGTTGAGTAATCCATTAGCAGTTTTATTTAATAAGTCATTAGAATCGGGGCCCTGGTGCCAGAAGCTTGGAAACTTGCAAATGTAGTTCCAGGATTTTTCAAAGGGTGATAAATCAATAGCATCAAATTACTGCGTCCCCGTGGTCTCACGTCCAATCATAGGCAAGTTGCTAGAGTCAGTGTGCTACAAAAATCAAGCCACCTTGAAACATTCAACTTAATTCAATCTTTACTCAACCCGCAGGTTCACCAGGACGTTCTTGTCTCCTAAATTTGCTTAGCTTTTTTCTCAGAAGTATTTGGAAAGCGGTAGATAATGATGATCATATGATACCAATTTATTTTAGATTTCCAGTAAAGCATTCGATAGAGTCCCCTCATGAGAGATTGATAAGAAGAGGTAAAGCACATGGAATAGGTGGATCCAGTATTAAAATGATTAGGTCATGGTTAACTGGTAGGAAACAAAAGTCAGCACTAAATGGATTAAAAGTCAGACTAGGGAGTGCGGTCAAAAGTCTAGATTTAGGGATCTGTATTAGGCCCTCTGCTGTTTGTTATATTCATTAATGATCTTGATTTAGGCATAACTAGTAGGATTAGTAAATTTGCAGATGATACCAAAATGTGGAGAGTGATAAATTCAGACAGTGACTTTGAACACCTTCAAAGAGATCTAGATACCTTACATGAGTGGTCAGTAGACTGGCAAATGAATTTTAATAGTGATAAATGCAAGGTACTACAGATAGGGAAGACGAATACAAACGTTAAGTATAAACTAAGTAACACGGAAATAGAAAACTCAGTTTGTGAAAAAAATCAAGGTGTATTTGTTAGCAACGACTTGAAACCTAGAAAACAATGTATTAGCGTTCGCAACAAGGCAAACAGGATTCTTGGGTTCATATCTAGGTCTGTGAGTAACAGAACTGCTGAATTATCTTGAAACTTTACCTAGCATTAGTGAGGCCACACATGGATTATGCGGTTCAGTTCTGGTGTCCTTATTATAGAATGGACATAGATTCTTTGGAGAGAGTACAAAGAAGAATGACAAAAATGATCCATAATATTAGAAACCTTCCATATGAAGAAAGACTGAAAAGCTTAGGCTTACATTCATTAGAGAGGCGTAGAATTAGGGGAGATATGATAGAGGTGTACAAGTGGGTAAGTGGGATTAACAAGGGGAAAATGGAAGATGTTCTGAAGCTCAGTAATAACGAAATAACTAGAACAAATGGCTTTAAATTAGATAAATTCCGATTCAGAAGGGATATAGGCAAGCACTGGTTTGGTAATAGAGTTGTGGATATGTGGAATAGGCTACCGAGTGCTATAGTAGGATCGGGGACGCTAGGGAGCTTCAAGACGAAGTTGGATAGGCACATGGAAGTGCTGGCATGGGTGTGAAAGAGATCTGCCCTGTATGGGCCAGTCGGCCTCCTGCAGTATCCCACTTTCTTATGTTCTTATGTTCTTATGTTCACCTCACAATCTTTACTACATCTCACCTCACAATCTTCACTACATTTCACTTCACAATCTTCACTACATCTCACTTCACAATCTTTACTACATCTCACTTCACAATCTTCACTACATCTCACTTCACAATCTTCACTACCTCTCACTTCACAATCTTCACTACATCTCACTACACAATCTTCACTACATCTCACTTCACAACCTTCACTACATCTCTCTTCACAATCTTCACTACATCTCACTTCACATCTTCACTACATCTCACTTCACAATCTTCGCCATATCTTACTTCACAATCTTCACCACATCTCACTTCACAATCTTCACCACATCTCACTTCACAATCTTCACCACATCTCACTTCACAATCTTTACCACATCTCACTTCACAATCTTCACTACATCTCACTTCACAATCTTCACTACATCTCACTTCACAATCTTCACTACATCTCACTTCACAATCTTCACTACATCTCACTTCACAATCTTCACTACATCTCACTTCACAATCTTCACTACATCTCACTTCACAATCTTCACTACATCCCACTTCACAATCTTCACTACTTCTCAATTCACAATCTTCACTACATCTCACTTCACAATCTTCACTACATCTCACTTCACAATCTCCACTACATCTCACTTCACAATCTTCACTACATCTCACTTCACAATCTTCACTACATCTCACTTCACAATCTCCACTACATCTCACTTCACAATCTTCACTACATCTCACTTCACAATCTCCACTACATCTCACTTCACAATCTTCACTACATCTCACTTCACAATCTCCACTACATCTCACTTTACAATCTTCACTACATCTCACTTCACAATCTTCACTACATCTCACTTCACAATCTTCACTACATCTCACTTCACAATCTCCACTACATCTTACTTCACAATCTTCACTACATCTCACTTCACAATCTCCACTACATCTCACTTCACAATCTCCACTACATCTCACTTTACAATCTTCACTACATCTCACTTCACAATCTTCACTACATCTCACTTCACAATCTTCACTACATCTCACTTCACAATCTTCACTACATCTCACTTCACAATCTTCACTACATCTCACTTCACAATCTTCACTACCTCTCACTTCACAATCTTCACTACATCTCACTACACAATCTTCACTACATCTCACTTCACAACCTTCACTACATCTCACTTCACAATCTTCACTACATCTCACTTCACATCTTCACTACATCTCACTTCACAATCTTCACCATATCTCACTTCACAATCTTCACCACATCTCACTTCACAATCTTCACCAAATCTCACTTCAAAATCTTCACCACATCTCACTTCACAATCTTTACCACATCTCACTTCACAATCTTCACTACATCTCACTTCACAACCTTCAATACATCTCACTTCACAATCTTCACTACATCTCACTTCACAATCTTCACTACATCTCACTTCACAATCTTCACTACATCTCACTTCACAATCTTCACTACATCTCACTTCACAATCTTCACTACATCTCACTTCACAATCTTCCCTACATCTCACTTCACAATCATTACTACATCTCACTTCACAATCTTCACTACATCTCACTTCACAATCTTCACTACATCTCACTTCACAATCTTCACTACATCTCACTTCACAGTCTTCACCACATCTGACTTCACAATCTTCACTACATCTCACTTCACAATCTTCACTACATCTCACTTCACAATCTTCACTAACACCATCCTTCATCACTACATATAACATCCATCATCACTACTTATAACACCATCCATCATCATCACTACATATAATACTATCCATCATCACTACATATAACACGATCCATCATCACTACATATGACACCATCCACCATCACTACATATAGAACCATCCATCACGACATATAACACCATCCGACATCATTACATATAACACCAACCATCATCACTACATATAACATCATCCATTATCACTACATATAACTCCATCCATCATCACTACATATAACACCATCCATCATCACTACATATAAAACCAACCTATCATCACTACATATAACATCATCCATCATAACTACATATAACACCATCCATCATCACTACATATAGAACCATCCTATCATCACTACATATAATATCATCCATCATCACTACATATAACACCATCAAACATCACTACATATAACACCACCCATCATCACTACATATAACATCATCCATCATCACTACATATAACTCTATCCATCATCACTACATATAACACCATCCAGCATCACTACATATAACACCAACCATCATCACTACATATAACATCATGCATCATCAATATATATATATAACACCATCCATCATCACTACATATATTACCCTCTTATCATCACTACATATAACACCATCCATCATCACTACATATTATAACACCATCCATCATCTTTACAAACACCATCCCTCTTTACTATAGTGATAAACAGAGCTTTATTTTGTTGTCAATTTCTTTAAATTCCAACCTTATTAAACCGTAATTCTTTCTGTATGGTCAAATTTTGATTTGACCTCAGTGAGAGAGCTGTTAGTGCCAGTACATCACAATGGTGTTCCGACGCACTGTATCGAAGGTGACTAAGGTGGAGGTGAAGCCTTGCCAGATGAAGGAGAAGGGACCCCGATCTAACAAACTGCAGACCACAAAACACACTAAGACCCAAAACAACA
Source organism: Homarus americanus (assembly GCF_018991925.1). NCBI lineage: Eukaryota > Metazoa > Arthropoda > Malacostraca > Decapoda > Nephropidae > Homarus > Homarus americanus. Next base: position 7,345 of record NW_024718201.1, read on the forward strand.
AGACCCAAAACAACAAGAAGAAGAAGGAAACTACCACTTTCTGCCGTGTACAAAAGGACCAGTACCTGCCATGGGGAGACTACATCTTCACCGGGAAAAAGACACAAAAGAAGCGCTGAACCTACGCTTCTGATATTTAAAAATACTGTAATAAAAAACATATTAATTGATTTTGTTTGTATTATTTATGTTTTTTTTATTTTCATCTGTAAACGTGCTGTTTTGGGAATATATTTTGAGTTACATAATATTTAGGTACAGCAGTTTATTTCACTGTATCTACTTGTTTACCAAGTAACTGGACTTACAGTCTCCGATCGGGATTCTCAAAACAAATATTTAGCATCGAACTCCGTAAGTGAGCTCGTAATCTAGCCTGTAACTTACAGGACCTCAACACGATCAACCTGGATATAGTAGTCGCTATTTCCGGATTGCATGAAAAAAAATTAATAATATGTTTTAATAATGCTTGTTAGACTTGTTTTATCATAGAATAATGAAGAAAATGTTTTGTACATCAACATACTAAAATACAATATTAGTTTTTTTTTACGACAAGAAGAGGCTTGGCTGTTCTATTTCTCGCTTTATGGAAGAGATGCAGCTTTTGTCTTCTTACAACTTTTAAAGTAATTTGTACTAAAATAGAAGATTTTTATTGTCCACATTTAGGGTATATTTTTTTTTATGACTGAATAAACTTGCAGATAGACCTTATTAATGTGGTATAGCTGTAAATATCCTTCAGTAATGAAATCCAAATATGAGGTCAAGTGAACATTTTTGCTTAGACTCCGCCTTTGTTAGGACCAAGATATAACAAGTTATTCTGCCAAGTATCCAATAAGTACCCATGACTCAGAGTTAAATAATACCTAACCTAATCTAAGTTCATCAAACTTAATAAAAAAAGTGGGGCAAAAAATAAGTGGTAAAGAAATTTTTTTCTCAGAAAAAGAATTATATTCTGAGGTTTTTTATCCGATACCTTCAGTCGTGATTATTTTGATGCAAAATTAGTAAAATGTATTTAACCCTAACACTACCTCACCTTACCTAATCTTACCTTACCTTATCTAACCTAACCTAATGTTACCTAACCTAACCAAGCCGCAACGCTCATGACACAATTGAGTTCTCTAGAAAGTTTTAATTTCATTTTCTTTTTTTAAAAATACATTTGCAGAGACAACAAACTTTTGATAATTATTTCTCAAACATATCTATAAATCTGTTGATGATATATAAATTTAGGATAGGTTAGGTTTGGTGTGATTAGGATAGGTTAGGCTAGTTTAGGATAGTCTAAGTTAGCTTAGGAAAGGCTAAGTTAGGTTACGATACACTAGGTTAGGCTTTAATCTGCATGATATTTTTACTGAACTCTTAAACGATGTTATAATCCTGGCAGCAGGGTATCGATCACGAAAATAACACTTTGGTAGTTATAACATTTGATAAAGTTTATTATTACTGTAACATGAAACAAATCACTATAGCTGTACTTATCAATCCAGTATTAAATCTGTATTATCTTTGACCATCGCTCATTGGCCAGTTTATCTCTGCACTGTTCTCTGATATAATAAAGTATTGGTGAATGGGAATATTAATCATTTGTGAGTCACTTACTATAAAGGAAACTGTAACGGATTCTATGGACAGTTGGGAATATTTTCACGGAATAAGTCGGAGTAACTCCCCTCTTGCCCAAAAGCGATCCAAGGAGTTAATTCACAGAGCGAAAATCTAGACGAGTCTTCCTTGTTTGTTTTAGGTCATAACAACGAAAAGTTTAATAATGTATATTACAATGATTCAGGTTTTACTGTAATTCTTCTTTTTTATATTTTTAGTATTTTGTAGATTTTTTTCACCCAGTTCATTTCTTGTTTAGATTCATTATTGCAATTATTTTTATTACAGAGTTGAATTAAAAGTTTATATCTAAGTATTTTACAGCTTCACAAATACTTTTATAAAATGTTGATACACACAGTGGACAGTTTTTAGTTCTTTCTTGTAATACCTCAGTATTACTCTGTTAAATTCTTACCATTTACACCTGACCATTTATTTATTTATTTACAAATTGTTTAAAGAGAGAACATCACCAGCAGGATACAGATGATGAAGTAAATAGAAGTTTGTAACCTAACCCTACCCCCCACTGCTACCCCTCCCTCTTGTCCCACATTCTTACTCGTCACTCCTACCCCTTACACCTACCCCTTACTCCCACCCCTTAATCCCACCCCTTATTCCCACCCCTTATTCGCACCCCTTGCTCCCACCCCTTCCTTCTACCCCTTACTTCTACCCCTTACTCCTACCCCTTACTTCTACCCCTTACTTCTACCCCTTACTCTTACCACTTACTCCTACCACTTACTCATACCCCTTACTCCCACCCCTTGCTTCCACCCTCTTACTCGTACCCCTTGCTCCCACCCCTTACTCTTACCCCTTACTGCCACCCCTTACTGCCACCCCTTACTCCCACCCCTTACTCCTACCCCTTACTCCCACCCCTTAATCCCACCCCTTAATCCCACCCTTACTTCCACGCCTTACTCCCACCCCTTACTCCCACCCCACTCCACCTCTTACTCCCACCTCTATCGCTGCACCCCCTTGACCACCTCCCCACTCCCCCAACCCCATCTCCCCACGCCCACTCCACCTCCAGCCTCCCACCCTTACCCCACCCCCTACTCCTACCCCTTACTCCTACCCCTTACTCCCACCCCTTACTCCCACCCTTACTCCCACCCCTTACTCCCACCCCTTACTCCCACCCTTACTCCCACCCCTTACTCCCACGCCTTACTCCCACGCCTTACTCCCACCCCTTACTCCCACCCCTTACTCCCACCCCTTACTCCCACCCCTTACTCCCACGCCCTACTCCCACGCCTTACTCCCACGCCTTACTCCCACCCCTTACTCCCACCCCTACTCCCACGCCTTACTCCCACGCCCACTCCCACCCCCCCCTTACTTCCACCCCTTTACTCCCACCCCTACTCCCACCCCTCCTTACTCCCCACGCCCTACTCCCACGCCATTCTACGCCTTACTTCCCACCCCCCTACTCCCACCCCTTACTCCCCACCCCTTACTCCCACCCCTACTCCCACCCATTACTCCCACCCCTTATTCCCACCCCTTACTCCCACCCCTTACTCCCACCCCTTACTCCTACCCCTTACTCCCACCCCTTACTCCCACCCCTTACTCCCACGCCTTACTCCCACCCTTCACTCCTACCCTTCGCTTCTACCCCCACTGTTACCCCACACTACGCTGGTAATTGAAGACATCATACATTTGTTCACTTAGACACCACTTATTATTCAGGACCTAATGGCTATAATATCAGAGTCATTATTCTTAACTCAACTTTATATATATATCAATTGTCAAAAACCTTCACCAAAAGAAAGAAAAGAACAGTCGGGTATGGCAGAAAATGTAATAAACGAACATGGAGTAAGACATCAAGCTCCATATTGTAAACAAGATCATCGTCATTGTTTATTTATTGCTAGGAAAAATATTGTTCGCAATATAATTATAAAAACCTTCTGTAATTCATTCTCTTCATTACACTAAAAGGTAATGAAGTATATAAAGAAAATAGTTTATAAATTACTAAAATAAAAATACGTATAAAAAAGTAAAATAACATCTATTGATGGAATAGAAAAGAATTATATCGTAAGTGGGTAAAAGATTTCTTGGGTAGGTTTTAGAATACAATAACTGTTTTCTGCATTACACCGATGGTTCCAAGTCAGAAATTATCCTTAAGTTTTTTGAATCAGTATATACAGTTTTTCTTAAAGGGTGACTTAAGTTACGGTCACACGATCCCTTTGATGAGCAATTAATTTGGAGCAAGAAATTACGAGTAATTTCTTCCAAATGTGGTCACACGAGTGGCTCTTGGTTCAGTTAATACAGCAAGAAAAAAAAGTTAACGCCGCTGTGCGAGTAGAAGGGAGACGGAACATCACAACAACAATGCAGACGACGCAGCAGCTATCCTTGGTATTATTGTTATTATTAAAAAGAAATGAGAGAAAGCGAAGAAAAACTATTGGGGACTCGTAAGTGGCTGGCGAGGAGGAGGAACGAGTGTTTAATATAGACTGGTTCAACTATCGTAGTTACAGTAGGGAGGGTTGTTAGTGTGTGGAGAATGACCGGTTGTATGGGCTTGTGTTTTGTAAACAAACACGCCAAAACACCACCCAAATAATAAACTCAGTGTGTCGTAAAAAACTGTTTGTGCATTTTATACATAATGTTATTGATCTATGTTATATATAGCCAAGGTAAATACTCGATAAATAAGCTTCGTGTCATTAAATATGGTAGTAACCGGGTTTTGAACCGATAATCTTGCTCGAAATAGTCAAGAAATTGACTATCACGATTGTCAATAAAAATGCTTCAAAAACTTGCTCGAATTTCTCGAAAATTGCTCGAAATAACTTTCCGGCAAGAAATTGCTAAAAAAAAATGCGCCCATGTGACCAGTGCTTTAAGAATTGTATGATATCCTCATGGCAATGGAAACACACACACACACACACACTCACCCCATACACAGTCACACACTCACCATGCACAATCACACACACCCATACACACACCGTACATGCACAAACCATACACACACATACACACACACACACGATCACACACACCATACATACACACACCATACACATACACACACCATACACACATACACAAACACACACACACACACCATGCACACACCATACAAACAAACAAACACACACCATATACACACACACACACACACACAATGCACACACACACACCATGCACACTCACACACACACACACCATGCACACTCACACCATGCACACACACACACCATGCACACTCACACCATGCACACACACACACTAATTGTTTTAATTTAGTTCTTGGAACTCTTAAGTGGCAGCGCTTGATGTAAACACTTCTTGGCATTTTCTGTTTATCTAGTAGCAGGTATACACACAGATGTAATATGAGAAAATAAATTATGAATTCTGTCCAGGGAAGTGTTGTGAATATGACCTTGAGATAACACTTGTGTTAAGTGTGAATTTCCCTGTCTAGTGATATGTCCAACTACTACTCTGGACCGCGAGACAGTGGTAGTGATTACAGATTGCCCACGAGGGGGCTAGTTTATTGGGCACCCCCTTACATCCTGTGCAAGGTGAAGCGCAGAAGCGTTTACAGTGCCCAACTGGGAAGCATGTGGAGTTCATGCTTGCCTTTATGACTCATGCATTAAGGGCGTAAAAGGCCTGAAGGGTCATGGGTTTTGTCAGCAAGTTACATAAAGTGACAATGATGAGTGTGTGGGGGGAAAATTCCCGGTACAATTTATCTGTTTATGGCAAAGTGTGGCAGGTCCCTATTAATGTGAGCGGTGTTTACTGAATCAGCTGACCCTGGCTCGACCTTTTGAGAGACGCAAGCCAAGTGATCTAAGAGTCGTGAATAATATGGTGAATTACTTGGTGTTATTCATTTGGGTGAATATTTGTATAAATCAAAGGTGCTGTCACACACACACACACACACACACACCACACGTGGCACACCACCAACACACAGTTTCTGAGAAGGAGTTTGAGATTGTATTTAACGAAGTCTTAACTGGGAAAATGTTGTATGGCTTTTGTTATGGGGTAAGTTCTAGCGTGAACATTAAGACTATTTTCATAATTTTTTGTAACTAATATTTTTATGTGCCTGGTACAATTATTTATTAATTTGTATTGTAAGTTATGTCTTGATAGTCGATGTAATGTAACAATTTATTTTTTGTGTTAATGTTCATATAGATTGGTTCAGTGTTGCGGCTCTGACTCGTCAACGATGTTAATAAGCTCTGGAGTACATACTGCTGGTGAAACTATGTTATATTAACAACACGACAGACAAGTACTATAATACCTTAACATTTAACAATAATTCAGCCTTAATTTAATTTTTTCACCAACTTAAGACACATAACCCAGAAGGAAGTAAGACGGGCAACATAACGCGGGATATCGTGGCTTCACTAAGTGCAAATTATGGAACTTGAGGTAACACATTATGGGAAAATGCGAGCCCTGCTAAGTGGTTCTCCTCAACATGGACGCAAACATCAGATGGACAAAGAAACAGAAGAACCCCGGATATACATTCATTTATTCTACAAAAAAAGTTACGTAAACGAGCGTTAAATACGTTTAAGTAATCACAGTTTACGAAGCTGAAGTCGAGATATTAGAAGATGAAGAAGACTTTAGCATATCAGTATACCCCACGACCGGCGCCAGGATGTTAAGTGTGCCATCAGGGTATATTAGCGCTGAGAGACGGGTGCTATCGTGGTATATTAGCATACCTTCACCCTGAATGGTATATCAAAAAGTACAGGATTTACTTCACAGATATTTAGTTATATCTATCGGCATATTATATAAATTATATCAATATATCTGTGTATACCAAATATGGCATCAGAGTATATCACCGTTTGCCATCATATTCTCTAAATAACCTCAAAGTATACCCCCGAATGTTAAATATCATACACTATAAATGACACTGTAGTATGTTAGTATATAATCAGGGTATAACATAAATAATATCAGCATTGTTTAGAATATCATATATATTAAGCGTGAGGAATGGATGTATATGATTCAATATATCACAGTTACATAAAGCGGTATGTCAGCTCATCAGCATATCACTAGAATGACATCAGAGTATAGGACACTATACTCCAATAAATACTGTCAGGTATCTAAGTATATCAGGGTAATCACTGAGAAGTGTCAGAACATATCAGCATATTCCTTGACTGGTAACAAAGCATATCAACATACTCAAAGTATAATCAATGTCTCCGGAATAATCAAGCCAGTGACAGCAGCATATATTTCTGAAAATCAGCTGTGAAATATGTTCAGAAGAGCCCAAAGTATACTATAATACTAAGCAACATTTGAAATATACCAGTATACTTCTTAACAGTCAGGGAAAAAATCATTATACAGATTAGTGTCCTCGAAGCAGATCAACTTGTCTCCTGCTTTCTGGGGACCCATTAGTGGCATATCAGTATAGCCAAAGAGACACATCGGAGTATATTACCATATATCCCAAGTGCCATGAAGGGATATCAACATACCTGAGTATATTAACTAGCTCTCATAGTCTTCCACTCTCTCTTAGATCCATCAGAATATGTCAGCATATCACCCTATCTTCTGAAGGTCCAGTTTACCTTGTTCCGAAAGTATGTCGAAGCATACTAACAGATCCCCTGAATGCCTTGAGAACATATCAGTATACTTCTAGGTTAATTCATATCATATCATTATATCCCCTGAATCTAAGGTATAGCTAACCTCATTTCAAATTATTATTAGAGTATGTTAACATATTCCCTTAGAAGCATACCAGCATATCTCTTATGTCATTACAGTCAACCAGTATACGCTCAGAGATAGATGCAAGCATATCAGGGTATATTAGCATACCCTGTAAGAGAGATATGAGCCTAGCTACATAACCAAGTATATCAGCATACCCCATATGCTCTTATAGTACATCAGCACACCCTCTGAGAGACAGAACCATACCAACATATCAGAACATATTAGCATATCCTTTAGAGTGATATGAACATAATGGCATATCAGATGACAAGAGTATATCAGCATAGTCTTTGAGGAGCATATCAGACCAACCTAGCATAAGCTCTTTAAGATAGATGGGAGCATATCTTAAATAGACTGGAACATACCAGAGCATATTAGCATATTAGCATATTAGCAAGGTGAGGAGGAGGAGGAGGAGGCATGTGTCCACCGACCAGGTATGCCGATAGTCTGGTGATAATGTGGGTAAAATTGGTGTGTGTGTGTGTGTGTGTGTGTGTGTGTGTGTTCGTTCTCATGTTTATTTCTTGTAAGGTATGTGTCACCTAGCCGGCCATTTTGTTTACATTTTTCGGTCGCTCTAAAATACCATTAAAACAATATTGAGTATAAACGTTTGGCTCAACTGATGATCTCAAACATGTCCCAACTTTTTTTTGCCTCAACTCCACATTCTGTAACTCATTTAGGTAGATGTCCCTCACTACACATACACTAGACTATGTGTAATGTTGCAGCTAATGTGTTATCAAGATATTGCACATTATAAGTTCATGTGTGGTCATTATTATATCAAACGGAGGAATTTTAAAGAGCTATTACACCACCTGTATCATTAGTTGTCGCCAGGTGAAGGAATGTTTAGGTAGATTATATTTTATTTATTGTAATTAAAGTTTCAATACCTA
>NW_024718202.1:0-28191 GCF_018991925.1 Homarus americanus
CCTTTGGACTAGTGAGGGGACTGTGCCTATGCTTATATGACGAGCCCCTGTAAACACACTAGTGAAGGGGACTGTACCTATGATATATGACGAGCCCCTGTAAGCACACTAGTGAAGGGGACTGTACCTATGCTATATGACGAGCCCCTGTAAACACACTAGTGAAGGGGACTGTACCTATGCTATATGACGAGCCCCTGTAAACACACTAGTGAAGGGGACTGTACCTATGCTATATGACGAGCCTGTACCTACCTGCTATATGACGAAACACACTAGTGAAGGGGACTGTACCTATGCTATATGACGAGCCCCTGTAAACACACTAGTGAAGGGGACTGTACCTAGGCTATATGACGAGCCCCTGTAAACACACTAGTGAAGGGGACTGTACCTATGCTATATGACGAGCCCCTGTAAACACACTAGTGAAGGGGACTGTACCTATGCTATATGACGAGCCCCTGTAAGCGCACTAGTGAAGGGGACTGTACAATATATGTGCGCGTGTATGCGTGTGTACGTAATCACACTCACCTACATAATTTACATAATCCTACCTGTAAATAAAGCATATCGACCACTAAAACCCCACCTGGAAATAAGACATGCAGACACACCCATTGGCCGGCTCCAGTCACGAAATCCTCCCCCTCCCCTACCCCACCCACCCCAAGAAACGGCCACATTCCAGCACCTTGGAGGACAGGTGAGCTATATATGAGAGATGGGCTAAATGCGTCTTCCCGCAGCCTGGCGTGAGGTGTAGCGGTCAATATCCTTGGACTGTGTGTGTCAATAAATGATTACCTGCCTTGTTTTGTCTCCTGAAGGTTAGCTGCAGTGTGAGGGTGGGGGAGGAAGTGTGTGTTGGGTGGGGGTGGGGGTGGGGGAGGATGTGTGGGGGTGGGGGAATGTGAGGGTAGGGTAGTGTGTGTGTGTGGGGAGGGGGGGTAAGGGGAAGTGTGTGTATGGGGAATATGTGTGTGTGCGTGTTTAGGTAATGGGTGTACTGTATAGGTATTGATATGTGTGTGCGTGTGTATGTGTGTGTATTTAGGAATGTATGTAAAGGTACGAGTATATATGTGTGTGTATGTATATATATGTGTGTGTGTTATGTATGCATATGTGTATATAAGCATACACACCTCAAATTACCTGTAGACTCGTGTAAATTATTCCTCACTCTACCTGTATTTCAAAACACATCTACCTGTAATCTACCTCTCGACTAATTAACTACACCTATAATTAGTAGCGTGTCTCATTAACTAGCTGACCTGTCATTAGACGATTCTGTAAACCCTAGTTAGTGTTTGTTAGTCAACTGTTAGCAATGTTGTTAGAGATACTGATTAGTGTTAGTGGTTGTTAGAGGGTTGTTAATGACTTTGAGGTTTGTTAATGGTTGTTAGACGCTTGTTAGTGACTGTTGATGCTCTTGTTAGACAATCTACCTCTCCTAACAGCTATAAATGCTTGTTAGACATTGTTAGACGCTTGTTAGTGACGGTTAGATGCTCTTGTTAGACAATCTACCTCTCCTAACAGCTATAAATGCTTGTTAGACATTGTTAGACGCTTGTTAGTGACGGTTAGATGCTCTTGTTAGACAATCTACCTCTCCTAACAGCTATAAATGCTTGTTAGACATTGTTAGACGCTTGTTAGTGACGGTTAGATGCTCTTGTTAGACAATCTACCTCTCCTAACAGCTATAAATGCTTGTTAGACATCGTTAGACGCTTGTTAGTGACTGTTGATGCTCTTGTTAGACAATCTACCTCTCCTAACAGCTATAAATGCTTGTTAGACATTGTTAGACGCTTGTTAGTGACGGTTAGATGCTCTTGTTAGACAATCTACCTCTCCTACCAGCTATAAATGCTTGTTAGACATTGTTAGACGCTTGTTAGATTGCAAGGTTGTTAGATAGATAGATAGACAGATAGAAAGAATTATAATATTAAAATTAATAGGGCAATATTGTATGATAGATAGATGGATATATAGACAGGTCGATAGATAGATAAACAGGTAGATAGACACACGTACCTGTGGAGGAAGCGAGGCTGGCCACGGTGAGAATAACCAGCGCAAGACCGACCATCGTTACCTACACCGGGAGTCCTACGTCAGATATCCTTCTCGAGTAAAAAAAAAAATTGCGTCCTTCAGGTCACTTAGTATCCTGCATCCTGGCCTTCTTGGAGTCCTTTTATGTCCTACACACCGATACACAGGTCTAGGAGAGGTGTAGGATCTTAGTATGTCTGTTTGTCTGTCTGGTTGGATTTTCACAGTGAACAGTTGTCAAAAATATCTCATCTTGTTGTTCTTCTATGGATGGTTTTTCTTCCTCTTCTTCCTTGTGTCTTGTTTATCAACTGTGTTTATTTCTACGTCTCTTCATCACTGTTGTTTTGGTTTATATTTTGGAATTTATTGGGGGGTTTGTTTACACTTTATAAACGCTCGTGGTTATATATCCTTCTTCCTCCACGACACCAGGGACTTATTTGGCCTTGTTTTGGGCTTAAGTCCTGGGGAGAGGGGAGAGGAGAGAGTGAGTGAGAGCGTTGGGAGAGTTGTGGAGGGGTGGTGGACGGGTCGGCGTGAACCTAGACCTACGGGGGCCAGCACAACACTGGCTCTGGCGGTGCATGTGGAGCCGAGTTTATTGATCAACTGAGGGACTACGCATGCGCACACCGGTCGCTACACAGGTGCTCTATCAAACATCAACTAAACATCCCCCCTCCCCCTCTCTCCTTACCCCTCCATCCCTCCTCTACCTGTCAACATCATTACCATCATCTATTACCGTCAACAGGTAGAATTAGACGGGGTTTGAAAGTAATTCTTAGGGGGTTATTGAGTCGCATCCAGAGGGTCGAGTTTAGATGCACCCTGTCGCATCAAGGACGGTGTAGCCTCGTATCAGGCGAGATCTGAAGCAAGAACACCTGCGCGCTAACACCTGTCTATTATCCCACAGCTACACAACGAAAGGGATGATAGCGTGAGAAGGAATAGAGACAGACAGACGGATAGACGGATAGGAGATAGTGAGGGGAGAGGGATGGTTGTTGTGGGGGGGAGAGGGAGGGAGGTTGCGTAGACGTGTACAGCCGGACGCCAGTGGAGACCTTCCTTGACGCACACACACACACACACACACACACACACACACACACACACACAGCCTGGGGAACAGATGGAGGAGGATGAAAGGAGGGTGGAATAAGAGGGAATGGGGGAAGGAAGGGAATGAAGGATGGAAGGAAGAAAGGAGGGAGAGGAAACAGGTAAGGAGGATGGAGGGAATGAAGGAATTTTTATCAAGCGAGGGAGGGAGGAAAGAGAGAAGGAAGGAAGTAGGGAAGAAACGTAGACTGGATTGGAGGAAATGGAGGGATTTTCAGCATCTGTTGCATGCTTCCCCTGGGTAGTGGTTCTGACAACACCCACGCACGCATACACACGCACACACACGCACACACACACACACACACACACACACACACACACACACACACTGAGAGACAAGGACTGAGACACACTAACCTACCTAACCTACCATATCCGAATTTAACCTAACATATCCTAACTTCATCTACCATATCCTAACCTAACTTAACCTAACCTAACATAACCTAACCCTAGATAAAGTTAAGTTAGTGTAGCTAGTCTTCAGGTGTTCCAAATTCAGTACTCATATATTTAATCTAAAAGAAAACCAGTCATTTTTAAGGGGATACTTATCAAAAAAATTATCCCCATTATATTAGTCGCAGCCAAACATGTTTATGGTAAGAGTTCATTCCCCGCTTGCACTCACTGCTGCTATACTACCTGTTGGGGGCTCTCTCTCACACCTGTCGCTATACACACCTGTTTCTCTATGCTACACCTGTTTACCGGGGGTGGGGGGGGAGGCGTAGGTAGCGTGGGGGAGAGTTGGGAGTGAGAGTGGGGGAGGGAGGCGGATTTGAAGGAGAGTTAGGGGGTGAGATGATGAGAAATTAGAGAGGGAGAAAGTGAGAGATAAGGAAATAAAATTGAAGAGAGAGAGAAGGAAGGGAGGAAGGAAATATACAAGAGAGACACAGATACAGAAAGACATAAAGACAAACAAGCAGAGAAAGAGATACAGAGCGAGACAGAGACAGACAGACAGAGAGACGGCACTGTTCTTTCTTCACCTGTCACCTGTGCTAATGAAGAGATTAATTAAAGGTGTGAAAACCTGGTTGGGATGCTGTCAATATTTGTGGTCTTAAAGGGATTCAGTTTATCTATGAAAGTCCTATGTGCTACGTCCTATGTGCTACGTCCTATGTCCTATGTGCTACGTCCTATGTGCTACGTCCTATGTGCTACGTCTTATGTCCTATGTGGGTTTCAATGCTATCAGTAACGGGAGCTTCTGTAGTGGGATTTAAAGACTTCTGATCCAATTCTGTAGTTATTTGAGGCAATTGGTGTTGTATATTGGTTTATTTGGTTTGTTTAAGACTTTATAAATACACCCATTCATCTGATAAACCTAAACCTTATAGTACATGTGAATAAACCTATATTAAATCATCCCTTGACTGTCATTGGTATAAAACAGTATAAATTAAACCACTGAAGGTGTTTTATCTTCTATAGGTGCCAGATATCCCCGAGTAATGGCACCCGACTGACAGTTCTCTGTAGGACCTTCTCAGTCAACCTTCAGTCAACTCTCAGCAACTAAACGGGGTTGCAGTACTGTCCTCCAGGTATGTATGTATGTACGTATATATTTATGTATGTATGTATGTATGTATGTATGTATGTATCTACTGCATGTAGTCAATATCTGGACGAGTCATCCCTTACCCATTTTCTTTAAAGCTTCTTCATCAAAACATGGAGACGTTCCAGCACGAACTAATTCTTTTTTTTTTTCAAACTCATCGATTATTCTGTTGTTTGTTTGTTTCATAAATGATATGCCTGACGTTGTACACTCCTCCATACAAATGTTTGCCGATGATGGCAAGTTATTTCGGGAAATTAAGAACCAAGCGGACTGTGAAGAGCTGCAGAAGGACCTCTGTGGGCTCCAGGAATGGTCGAAGGAATGGCTGCTGAGATTCAATGTCACGAAGTGTAAGAGGATGCACCTGGGGCGTACCAACGGTAAGGAGGCGTACCATATGTCCCAACAGGATGAAGAAAATGTACTAGTTGAGACTGTGTGTGAGAAGGACCTAGGTGTGTATGTTGACAATGAGCTGAAGTTCTCGGGCCATTGTGAGAAGAAGGTAAATCAGGCAAATAAATTATTGGGTCTTATAAGAAGGTCGTTCAGATATCTAGACGGTCCGTCCCTCGTGACGATCTTCAGGAGTGAAGTGCTTCCCCATCTGGAGTACTGTCACCCCATCTGGTCCCCGAGATATGCTAGGGACTGTCAGTTGGTTGAAAATGTTCCAAGGAGGGCCACCAAGCTGGTGCCTGCACTTCGGCATCTCAGCTACCCTGCGAGATTGGAGCGCCTGAACTTGCCTAGCTTATACTACAGACGGGCAAGGGGGGACCTAGTTGAGGTTTATAAGCATCTCAGGGGGCACTACTCAGTTGAGTGTCCTTACTTGGAGCTGGCGGACGCTCGCCCCACAAGGGGTCATAGCTCAAGATTGAAGAAGCCGCAAGTCCGGAAAACCGTGAGGGCAAACTTTTGCGGAGTGAGGGTTGTAAACTCTTGGAACAATCTACCAGAAAGTGTTGTGACGGCACCGAGTGTGAGCTCTTTCAGAAGACTTGACCAACACTGGAGCGGGTTCAGGTACATTCAGGAGCCGGTGCATGCCCAGTATTTGCCAACAGTGCGTGACAGAGACGTGACCGATCGCCCGGGCGGCTAGCGGAGCCGACCTTTTGGTGAAAGAATATAAAGGAAAAGAGTCGTGACCGATCGCCCAAGCGGCTAACAAGCCGATCAGTGGCGAAGAGGATAAAGTTAAAAGTAAAAAGATTATTTAGCTTGGATTACTTTAACATTAGTGTGGGTTAAACTCAAGGTTAAGTGAGGTTAGATTAAGCTTGGTTGGTGTTAGGTTGGGTTAGTATAGCATTAGGTTAGTTTGGCTTAAAGTTGGGTTAAGTTAGATTAGCATTAGGTAGCGTTAGTTTAGCACCAAGTTAGATTAGCATTAGAGTTAGAGTTAGATTGGCGTTAAGTTAGATTAGCTTTGGGTAGCGTTAGTTTAGCACCAAGTTAGATTGGCATTAAGTTAAGTTGAATTAGCGTTAAGTTAGATTAGCTTTAGGTAGCGTTAGTTCAGCACCAGGTAGATTAGCATTAAGTTAAGTTAGATTAGCGTTAAGTTGGATTAGCTTTAGGTAGCGTTAGTTTAGCACCAAGTTAGATTAGCATTAAGTTAAGTTAGATTGGCGTTAAGTTAGATTAGCTTTAGGTAGCGTTAGTTCAGCACCAAGTTAGATTAGCATTAAGTTAAGTTGGTTTAGCGTTAAGTTGAATTAGCTTTAGGTAGCGTTAGTTTAGCACCAAGTTAGATTCGCATTAAGTTAAGTTAGATTAGCGTTAAGTTAGATTAGCATTAGGTAGTTAATTTAGCATCAGTTAGTCAGATTAGCATTAAGTTAAGTAGTTTGGCGTTAAGTTGAATTAGCGTTAGGTAGCGTTAGTTTAGCGTTAGGTTGAATAAGCGTTAGGTAGCGTTAGTTTAGCATCAATTAAGTTAGATGCGTTAGGTAGCGTTAGTTTAGCGTTAAGTTAGATAAGCGTTAGGTAGCGTTAGTTTATCAAGTTAAGTTAGATTGGCGTTATGTTGAAGTTAGTTTAGCGTTAGTTAGATTAGCGTTAGGTAGCGTTAGTTTAGCGTTAAATTAGATAGCGTTAGGGTAGCGTTAGTTTAGCATCAAGTTAAGTTAGATTAGCGTTAGGTAGCGTTAGTTTAGCGTTAAGTTAGATAAGCGTTAGGTAGCGTTAGTTTAGCATCAGGTTAAGTTAGATTAGCGTTAGGTAGCGTTAGTTTAGCGTTAAGTTAGATAAGCGTTAGGTAGCGTTAGTTTAGCGTTAAGTTAGATAAGCGTTAGGTAGCGTTAGTTTAGCGTTAAGTTAGATAAGCGTTAGGTAGCGTTAGTTTAGCGTTAAGTTAGATAAGCGTTGGGTGGTTAATCTTCAGGTCTTGTATTTACCATAAGATAAGTCACACACACGAGTTAATTAAATCACTAACAATATATGACCTTATCTTATCTCCTGCTGCCGTCACAACACTCCTACACCTGAGGATTAGACACCCCAGCTTATTTCACCTGCAGATTAGACACCCCAGCTTATTTCACCTGTAGATTAGGCACCCCAGCTTATTTCACCTGCATATTAGACACCCTCCCTATCTATCTATCTATTTGTCTGTCTATCTATCTATTATTAAGAGAATCTATTAACCCTTGGTATACGATGACGCCCCTAACCTAACCTAACCAACACCAAAGGGCGTCCCCTCCTGAAAGGTGCGGACGGCGCTTAAATTGTATATAATTGTATAGTGTATAATACAGTAAGAGGTGTAATGCAACTATATACAGTACACATAGATGGAGAGAGAGAGATACATAGAGAGAGAGGGAAAGAAAGAGATGCATAGAGAGAGAGAGAGATGCATACATAGAGGTGGGAGAGAGATACATACATGAGAGAGAGGGAGAGATGCATACATAGAGAGTGGGGAGAGAATGCATACATAGAGAGAGTGGGAGAGAGATACATACATAGAGGGGGAGAGAGAGATGCATACATAGAGTGGGAGAGAGAGATGCATACATAGAGGGTGGGAGAGAGAGAGAGATGCATACATGGGGGGGGGAGATGCATGCATACATGGGGGGAGATGCATGGGGGGGGAGAGATGCATGCATGCATGGGGGGGGGAGAGAGATGCATGGGGGGGGAGGGAGAGAATGCATACATACATGGGGAGGGAGAGAGAGATACATAGAGAGAGGAGAGAGACAGGGATACATACATAGAGGTGGGGAGAAAGAGATGCATAGAGAGTGGTGAGTTCAGGGTCAGTGGTGATACACTCCACCTTATTAATCATCCTTCAAGTTGTAACTCGTAAAGGAGGGTGAAGGGGAGGAGGAGAAGAGGGAGGAAAGATGGATGGGGGAGGGAGGGGAGGGAGGGAGGAAAGATGGATGAGGGGGAGGGAGGGGAGAAGGAAGCTGAGTATAACAAAATATATAATACAGAAAGAAAAGATCGAGGCACATACACACAGACACACACAGACATACACACACACATATATACACACACACAGACACACACAGACATACACACACACACATATATACACACACAGACACACACAGACATACACACACACACATATATACACACACACAGACACACACAGACATACACACACATATATACACACACACAGACACACACAGACATACACACACACATATATATACACACACACAGACATATATACACACACAGACATACACACACACATATATACACACACAGACATACACACATATATACACACACAGACATACACACACACACACACATATATACACACACACAGACATACACACACATATATACACACACACAGACATACACACACACACATACATACACAGAACACACACACACACACACATATATACACACACACATATATACACGCACACAGACATACACACACACACATATATACACACACACAGACATACACACACACACACACACATATATATACACACACACAGACATACACACACATATATACACACATAGACATGCACACACACACACACACATATATACACACACACAGACATACACACACATATATATACACACACACAGACATACATACACACACATATATACACACACACAGACATACACACACACACACATATATACACACACACAGACATACACACACATATATACACACACACACATAGACATACACACACACACACATATATACATAGACATACACACACACACATACACACACACACACACACACACACATATATACACACACACAGACATACACACACATATATACACACACATACACACACACACACACACACACACACATATAAAATCTTAACAGCCGCCAAAGTTTTCACAAGTGGGATAAATTTCGAGCAAATGTTGGCGTTTTTGGCGAGTGTATTTAATTAGCGATATTTTACAGGAGTTAAATATTGGTAGCTTATTATTGTGGGTAATGGTGTGTCAATTATATTTTTTGCTCTGAAGACGATGGTTTGACCCTTTGAGGACGATGATTTAACCTTCAGATATGGGTGCCCTCGAACTCTTAAGTGGGCCTCAAAAACCCTAGTGGCCAACAGCTACTGAGTGGCCCTCATCTGTGAGTGGCCAGTATGTCTCCTGGGCGGAACAACAATCATGTTTATTGGCTGCCATTTCACTCATGCACCATTACGTCACCATTACGTCACCATTACGTCAGTAGTGTGGACTCAAATAACGTCATATATTCAGCAATATGTGTTAGTACTTTGAGCTGCGACAGACAGGTATATAGGCGCTTGACACTGACTGAGTATTAATTAATTTTACGAGACTTGTATTGTCTATATACAAGCTGAGCCTACTGTGTAAACTTGTATGTCGATATAATGATTTCTCTCTCTCTCTCTCTCTCTCTCTCTCTCTCTCTCTCTCTCTCTCTCTTTATCTATCTATATCTGTCTCTCTCTCTCTCTCTCTCTCTCTCTCTCCACTCTCTCTCTCACTCTCTCTCTTTATCTATCTATATCTGTCTCGTTTTCTCTCTCTCTCTCTCTCTTTGTCTCTCACTTCCATTCAAAATAGTTTAAATTTACGATTGTGATTATCTTTCCAATCTTCACTAATCATCTTTAACCTGACCTAACCTGACCGAATCTGACCTGACCTAACCTGACCTGACTAACCTGACCTAACCTGACCTAATCTGACCTGACCTGACTAACCTGACCTCACTGAACCTAAGCATAAATCGACTTTGGGATATTATGGTTTAATCGTAACCCTTAAATTAAAGTTAGTTTTAGGCAGTAGTTGTAGTTCATGGTTATCATTAAGGTCGTAGTTGTGGTTCGTGGTTGTTTTGTAACATAGATCGCCTGGTGGAATGTAAACAAAGAGGAAGGAGACGTTATTGTCAAGTGTCGTCGAGGAGCGTCTTATTGTCGTATAAGTTGTTGACGAAGTTGCTGTGTTGCCAGACGTATGATGAGAGAGGAGGGTTCTTCTCTCCTGTCTCTCACTTTGTATATCTTTTTTTCTTTATCTATTTGCATTATTTCTCTCTCTCCTCTCTCTCTCTCTCTCTCTCTCTCTCTCTTTTTCTTTCTTTGTCTATGTCTATCTTTCTGTCTTTTACTCTCTCTCTCTCTCTCTCTCTCTCTTTTTTTTTTCTTTCTTTGTCTATCTATCTTTCTGTCTTTACTCTCTCTCGCTATCTATCTATCTATCTCTGTTTCTTTCTTTGTCTCTCTCTCTTTGTTATCTATCTTTCTATCTTTTATTCTCTCTCTCTCTCTCTCTCTCTCTCTCTCTCTCTCTCTCTCTCAACCTGCCGTATGAGAGCCTCCACCCTATCGGCAGCAGTACGCGCCTGGCCGTCATAGAGGGCACATGTGGCGGCTCACCAGCTCCCCTACCTCTGTCAGTGGCTCATTTGAAGAACCGATTAGGAACCACAGCTAAGGTAAAACAAATCCTCTCTCTGATGGTGAACCGTATTGATGAACAAATTCTGATTGGACCGTATTGGTGAACAAGTCTGATTGAACCGTATTGGTGAACAAGTCTGATGAACCGTATTGGTGAACAAGTCTGATTGAACCGTATTGGTGAACAAGTCTGATTGAACCGTATTGATGAACAAGTCTGATTGAACCGTATTGGTGAACAAGTCTGATTGAACCGTATTGGTGAACAAGTCTGATTGAACCGTATTGGTGAACAAGTCTGATTGAACCGTATTGGTGAACAAGTCTGATTGAACCGTATTGGTGAACAAGTCTGAATTGAACCGTATTGATGAACAAGTCTGATTGGACCGTATTGGTGAACAAGTCTGATTGAACTGCGTATTGATGAACAAGTCTGATTGAACCGTATTGATGAACAAGTGCAGTTAGACGCACTGATGAACAAGTCTGATTGAACCGTATTATCGATCTAATTTGCATATTGTATTGTTTTAAAGTCATCACAAGACCATAGAACTTTCTGAAGGTTCCGTAAGTGATAATGTTGTTATTTTGTGGGGGGGTAAGATGGTTGCATATTCCATCGGCGTCTCAGTTGAATTAGTTTAAGTGTGTGTAAAGTTTGAGGGCGATCAGTCAAGTGTTTTTTTAGCGACTGGATAGATGGATGAATGAGTGGATAGGTGGGTTGGCTGGGGTGAGGTGGGTGTGGATAGGTGGGTTGGCTGGGGTGAGGGTGGGTGTGGATAGGTGGGTTAGCTGGGGTGAGGTGGGTGTGGATAGGTGGGTTGGCTGGGGTGAGGGTGGGTGTGGATAGGTGGGTTGGGTGGGGTGTGGGTAGGTGGGTTGGTTGGGGTGTGGCTGGGGTGAGGGTGGGTGGATAGGTGGGTTGGTTGGGGTGTGGCTGAGTGGGTAGGTGGATAGATTTTGAAAACCTAAAAAGAGATAAAGAATGGGAGAGAGGAATAAAAAGAGAGTTAAATAAAGAAAAAGAGTTAATTAAAGAAAAAAAGAGAGTCACTCCAGCATTAATGGGGTAATAATTTCGTTCACTTAAGGACAAGAAAAAGCGCTAATTTAAAACCCGGCCAATAATACACAACTCACTGTACCATTAACTGTAGGGGTTGTGTAGTGCTAAGGCATGACAGACAGGCACACAGACAGACAGACACACAGGCACACAGACACACAGACAGACACACAGACAGACAGACAGACAGGCACACAGACAGACAGACAGGCACACAGACAGACAGACAGACAGGCACACAGCCAGACAGACAGACACACAGACAGATAGGACAGGCAGACAGACAGGCACACAGACAGACAGACAGACAGGCAGACAGACAGGCAGACAGACAGACAGACAGGCACACAGACAGACAGACAGACAGACAGACAGACAATTAATACAAGCCAACATTCATAATTAATATATTTCTGGTTTAAAATAAATATTATAATTCCTTAATATTTTAATTGGTTAAATATTATTATTATTATTTAATGTAATATAAGTGAAACTACTGTATGTGATAGGTGTGTCTCTCTCTCTTTTTTCTCTCTTTCTCTCTATCTGGACAAATATAGGAGAGAGTGAGAGAGAAATAAATAGAGAGCAAGAGAGAGAGACTTATTTTTTTTGGTTATACTTCCAATGTCGCGGATATTTTGGCAAAACTGTGTTGGTTATTTTGAGAACGTTGGGCTTTGTGGTAAGGAGATTGTGAGAGATTAGAGAGAGAGTTTGTATGTGTGTGTATCTTATTTTTGTTGCTGCCAATGTCGCGGAAATTTGGGTAAAACTGTGCTGGTTATACTGAGAGAGATGGGATTGGATTAAGGGGATTCGGAGAGATTAGAGAGAGAGAGAATACAAGAGAAGTGTGTATGTGTTTGTGAGGAGAGAGAGTTAATATCACCATTTCTCTATATTCTGATTGGCCAGGATAATATCTATATTTCTCAACGTATCTGATTGTCAGTAAATGTAAAGTCTGATTTCGCTTCCAAATTTGGTGATATTTTTTCACGAAATCTGATTGGCGGGCAGTTGAGGTGAAAATCTGATTATCTTCTTAATCTGATTGGCGATTAATGTTCGAATCGTGAGGCTTATCTGTAATCGAAATAATCTGATTGGGCTTAAAGTTGTTTTGATTGGTAGGTTACTCTAATCTGAATGGAATCGTCTCGCGGTAACCAGAATGAAATAACGCTGCGTGACACGTGGTGAAGGGGTTAATATAAAGGGGTTATTTTGATTGGTTCCCGGAGGTGAGATCTGATTGGCTAATTTAAAAATGTCAAAGATTAACGTAAGAATCTTTGACCAATCGATATCGTATCTTTCAGGCCAATGTGAACTGTGATTGGTTTGAAGAAGTTCTATCCACCAATCAGAATAAGGACTACTTCACAAACATTTCTCTCTCTGCAATCAGAATTCACCTCTACCTCTCAGCCAATCAGAAACGCTGTCTATAACAAACATTCTCGTAGCCAATCAGAATTCACTCATCTCTAAAGCATTCTTTTCAGCCAGTCAGAATTCAATATTTCTCGAAAAATATCTCAGCCAATCAGAATTCACTATCTCTATCTCTCAGCCAGTCAGGTTCTCAAACAGGTGAATGTCCGGTCTTGACGAGAGGGTTATACGTGAGGTGGATTCACTGATTGATATTTGCAAACAATTTTCTTTTGTTTGCAATCCCAAGCAAACAAAACCAAACAGTTTATTTCTATATCTATTTCAGAGTTTAGTAGACAATATTATAAACAATGTATATATGTAATTTCAGATTAAGAAGAAACTTGTAGAAAGTGCAAACAGAGTGTATAGAAGTGTAGACAAGTGCAAACAATTTCTTATATATAGAAAATAAGAGAGAAGTGTAAACAGATTGTAGAAAAGTGCAAACAGTTCTTCCGTATAAAATATGAGGAAAGAGTAAACAAAGTGCAGAAAAGCGAAACAAAGAGCAAACAAAATTCTTCTATTTTACAAAATCATTTGGCAAATGTAGACAATGAGGTGTAATTCATATCCCAGCAAACAAATTCAGACGATGTTTGCTGTACACATTCAAGCTTAATAGACAAGTGTAGACAATGTGAACTAACTGAAGACAAGTGTAGGCAATATTTAGACACATGAAAACGAGTGTAGCACGTGTAGAAAATGTGATCTAACTGCAGACAACTGTAGATGTTATATACACACGTGCAAACAGGTGTAGACAAGTGCAAACAGGTGTAGACAAGTGCAAACAAGTGATGACAAGTGCAAACAAGTGATGGATCCCGCGAAATCTTCCAAATTATCACCAACAGTACATTATTAGGTAAGTCTATTTGTCTATCTATCGAGGTAAATATCTATCTGTCTATCTATCTATTTATCTATCTATCAGTCTTTTCTATCTCTATCCGTTCATCTATCTGTCTATCTGAATAAGAATGGAACAGCCTCCGTGGATAATGTCCCCCATCATAAGTCTTCAATGACAGAGAGGTCTCATGGGATTGTAAATATTTCTTGGTGGTGATGGTGATTGTGATGGTGGTGGTGGTGGTGATTGTGGTGAGGGTGATAGTGAGGTGGTGGTGATGGTGGTAAATCGACACCATATTGGAGTTTATAATAATGACTCAGGTGACTCACATAAGTAAATGGTATGCATCATGTCTTTCAAAATGGCGGATGAATCGGTGTGAGACTGTAGTGGGGAGGGGCGGGGGGTCTTTTATCAGTTGTGGTGGCAATTTTACCTAGAAATATTTAGAATTGGGACTTGGTTCCTCTCTCTCTCTCTCTCTCTCTCTCTCTCTCTCTCTCTTTTTTTTTTTTTTCTCTCTCTCTCTCTCTCGGTTTGTCTTTCTCTCTGTATCTCTCTCTTTTCTTTCTTTCCTCTTCTTTTTTTTTCTCTCTCTCTCTCTCTCTCTCTCTCTAGGGTGATGTACTGAATTCTTCAGGCTGAACTGCGTGAAAATACTGTCAGAATAACGAAGGCAGAGGGAGGAAGGAAAGGAGGAGAGAGGGCTGGGGAAGGAGGAGAGGAGAGGGGGAAAGGAGGAGGGCTGGGGGAGGAGGGCTGGGGAGGCTTAAGTCTGGATTTTGTCCTGAGAGAGAATGGAAAAGGTTCGGTCGCCACTACCAGCACCACCATCATCACCCCTACTACTACCACCACTACACACTACCACCCTACTACTACCACCACTACTACTACCACCACTACTACTACCACCAATACCGTCATCAGTAAGTTAATTATCATCACTATTACCACCAACCAATACTACCACTACCATCACCACCACCTACCACCACCACCACCACCACCTACCACCACTCTGAGGCTGCGTGGTGATCCTGATAACATTGTTTTCCTTAAAATTGCTAGAATGTATGAACCATGGGACTACTGAGTCTAAATGGTCCAACTACAGCTACACATATGAAGATATTTGGACTAGACCACCTGTACAAAGTTGAGACACAACAGCGCTTCCTGCCACCTGGCAGACAGGTTCCCTTCGATATCACAATACCGACGTATCCGCCTAAAATTAATTATACAAGCATTTATCTCCAACACACTGCCAAATTGAGAGCCCTTGAACACATACACACTCTACAGACTGATGATAATATCACACAGACCATCTACACTGATGGATCTCTAAACACCGCCTGTGGGAGGGCTGGAAGTGCTGTTGTTGTGACTCAACCTGACGGTAATATAACTGAGAAAGGAGTTAGAATTAACAACTGGGCATCCACTCTACAAACTGAATTAGTTGCCATACTCACAGCTATTAAATTCATTGAAACCACTGTTACTGACAGTCTCATCATCACTGACTCTCTATCCTCACTACTTGTTGGTACCCTCGACTCAGGTTGTCACGATCTTGTCTCTGAAGCCAGACACAAATATGCGTGCCTTGTTGACCGGGGTGTCAAGGTCTATACAATGGATCCTCTATAGGCCTCATAAAACCATGACAGAGTTGATGCCCTCCTAAACTCGCGTCTAACAAAGACACCGTTGAATACAATTTGGGTCTGTCAAAGAACCCTTAAAACTGTAATTAGGAAAGAACTTATTGATGAGTTTGACGCAAGTAGACAAGTGCAAACAGGCACTAGTCGATCCATAGTTTACCATGATGAGATGTATCAAGTGAAACATGTATATGGAGCAAGTAACAAGATCACTAGATTACAAGATGTTGTAACCGCTAGATTAAGGTTAGGATATAAGTACCTCTGGCATATGTTCCTCAAGCAGATGTAAACAAAACTAAATGTAAAGTGTGTGGCCAACATACTGGCCACTATGACTACTACGTCCTCGACTGTGTGAAGATAGAACCTTTTAGGGACAGGTCCAAGCACACTGTGTGTGAAATGGCACAACTTCATCTCTAATGGCAAGATAGCGACATATTAAGATTGTATCCACTTTTTTACTCAGTAACTATATCAGTTCTCATGTACAGAACCAAATACGCAATGTGCTTGAATACCTCCACGTAAATGTGAATAATAAAGTGTGAGGCCAGACATACTGCCTCACACGCCTGTTCTCACGCATTTGTGAATAAGTTACCCTCTATGTATAGGAACTAAACAAATAATGTAAATGAAATACTGTGTAACTTTCGGTGCCATAATATCCTGACAACCGGGGTTAATTATTGTAGCCCTTTGTAAACCCTACTCTGTAATCCTTTTGCGCTACCGCTCACAGGATGAGTGTGGGGTGCATAAATAAAGGCCGCTACAAGCGGCAAAATAAAAATCAATACCACCACTACCACCACCACCACCACCATCACCACAATATTTCACCAAAGAGTCCAAAGCCGTGAACGACACGTCTCAGGACCAGAATATAAACATCAGAAGAACATTCATGTAAAATATTTTCCTGTCGCCAATTTTATCTTTTTTTTTTATTATTTTTTGCCGTTGGTTTGGTGATGGAAATTGAGATTGATGTTGATTGATGATAATCCGTCAATTGGAATTAATTAGACGGGTGTTTAGAAGGTAAAGATGAATATTCTCTGTTTTTTAACTTTGAGAGCTATCTGGGCGGAAGATATTTTTACTGTGCGGTAAATTCTTGTTTTTTCCAATAGATCGTAGATGAAGGAAAATCTCAATTATACTCTATATTTAACGTATTTAATTGTCCTAGTAAAGATGGATTCTTAAATAGTCGTGGTATTATTTTTTTATCTTAGAAGACGTATCGTACTGCTTCCTCCTTATGAGACGTATCGTACTGCTTCCCTCCTTATAGACGTATCGTCTGCTTCCCTCCCTTATGAGACGTATCGTACTGCTTCCCTCCTTATGAGACGTATCGTACTTCCCTCCCTTATGAGACGTATCGTACTGCTTCCTCCTTATGAGACGTATCGTACTGCTTCCTCCTTATGGGACGTATCATCTGCTTCCTCCCTTAGGACGTATCGTCTGCTCCCTCCCTTATGAGACGTATCGTACTGCTTCCCTCCCTTATGAGACGTATCGTACTGCTTCCTCCTTAGAGACGTATCGTACTGCTTCCTCCCTTATGAGTTCGTACTGCTTCCCTCCCTTATGAGACATCGTACTGCTTCCTCCTATGAGACGTATCGTACTGCTTCCTCCCTTGTAGAGACGTATCGTGCTGCTTCCTCCTTATGAGACGTATCGTACTGCTTCCCTCCCTTGTGAGACGTATCGTACTGCTTCCTCCTTATAGAGACGTATCGTACTGCCTCCTGGGTATGTACTGCTTCCTCCCTTATGAGACGTATCTGCTGCTTCCCTCCTTGTGAGACGTATCGTACTGCTTCCTCCCTTATGAGACGTATCGTAGCTGCTTCCCTCCTTATGAGACGTATCGTATTGCTTCCCTCCCTTATGAACGCTGTCGTACTGCTCCCTCCCTTATGAGACGTGTCGTACTGCTTCCTCCTTATGAGACGTGTCGTACTGCTTCCCCTTATGAGACGTATCGTACTGCTTCCCTCCCTTATGAGACGTATCGTGCTCCTTCCCTCCCTTATGGGGTTATCGTACTGCTTCCCTCCTTATGAGAACGTATCGTGCTGCTTCCCTCCCTTATGAGACGTATGTTACTGCTTCCCTCCCTTATGAGACGTATCATGCACTTCCCTCCTTATGAGACGTATCGTACTGCTTCCCTCCTATGAGACGTATCGTACTGCTTCCTCCCCTTATGAGCGTATCGTACTGCTTCCTCCCTTATGAGGCGTATCATTGCTGCTTCCCTCCCTTATGAGACGTATCGTACTGCTTCCCTCTTATGAGACGTATCGTACTGCTTCCCTCCCTTATGAGACGTATCGTACTGCTTCCCTCCCTTGAGACGTATCGTACTGCTTCCCTCCTTATGAGACGTATCGTACCTTCCTCCCTTATGAGCGTATCGTACTGCTTCCTTATGAGACGTATCGTACTGCTTCCTCCCCTTATGAGACGTATGGCCTGCCCTCCTTATGGACGGATATCTGCTTCCTCCCTTATAGGACGTATCGTACTGCTTCCTCCCTTATGAGACGTATCTTCCCTCCTTGGACGTATCGTCTTTCCCTCCCTTATGAGACGTATCGTACTGCTTCCTCCTTATGAGACGATCGACTGCTTCCCTCCCTTATGAGACGTATCGTACTGCTTCCTCCCTTATGAGAGCGTATCGTACTGCCCTCCTTTGGCGTTCGTACGCTTCCTCCCTTATGAGACGTATCGTACTGCTTCCTCCTTATGAGACGTTCTATGCTTCCTTCCCTGGCGTATCGTGCTGCTTCCTCCCTTATAGGGCGTATCGTACTGCTTCCCTCCCTTGTGAGGACGTATCGTACTGCTTCCCTCCCTTATGAGACGTATCGGCTTTCTTCCCTCCCTTATGAGACGTATCGTGCTGCTTCCCTCCCTTATGAGACGTATCGTACTGCTTCCCTCCCTTATGAGACGTATCGTACTGCTTCCTCCCTTAGAGACGTATCGTACTGCTTCCTCCCTTATGAGACGTATCGTACTGCTTCCTCCCTTATGAGACGTATCGTACTGCTTCCCTCCTTATGAGACGTATCCGTGCTCTTCCCTCCCTTATGAGACGTATCGTACTGCTTCCCTCCCTTATGAGACGTATCGTACTGCTTCCCTCCCTTATGAGACGTATCTGCTGCTTCCCTCCTTATGAGACGTATCGTACTGCTTCCTCCCTTATGAGACGTATCGTACTGCTTCCCTCCCTTATGAGACGTATCGTACTGCTTCCCTCCCTTATGAGACGTATCGTACTGCTTCCCTCCCTTATGAGACGTATCGTACTGCTTCCCTCCCTTATGAGACATATCGTACTGCCCTCCCCTTATGAGACATGTCATACCCTCATATGAGACATGTCGTACTGCTTCCTCCCTTATGAGACGTATCGTACTGCTTCCCTTCCTGAGACATGTCCTTTCTTCTCCCTTATGAGACATGTCATGCTCTTCCCCTCCTTGTGAGACGTATCGGTCTGCTTCCCTCCCTTATGAGACGTATCGTACGCTTCCTCCCTTATGAGGCGTATCAGCTTCTCTCCCTTATGAGAAGTATCGTACTGCTTCCTCCCTTATGAGACGTATCACTGCTTCCTCCTTGTGAGACGTATCGTACTGCTTCCCTCCTTATGGAACGTATCGTACTGCTTCCTCCTTATGAGACGTATCGTACTGCTTCCTCCTTATAGGAACGTATCGTACTGCTTCCCTCCCTTATGAGACGAAGTAGAAAGGAGTTTTTATTTACGATCTTTTAATGTTTTATCGTAAAGTTGTAAGGTAGTACGGTCATCAGTCTCTCTCTTTCTCTCTCACTTTCTTTCTCACTTTCTCTCATGTCTGTCTATTTATCATTGTTTTCCTGTCTATCTATCTGTCTATGTATGTAGGTAAATATGTGTTTATCTATTTTTTTTATCGCTCTCTCTCTCTCATTTTCTCTATTTGTCTATCTAACTCTTCTCTCTCTCTCTCTCTCTCTCTCTCTGTCTCTCTCTCTCTCTCTCTCTCTCTTCCTCTTTTCCCTGTAACATAAAAACTCTTACCTCCTCCTCTCTTTTCTTCCTCTCTCTCCGTCTCGTCTGTCCACTACTTCCCCTTCCGTATACACCAACAGAAGAAGGACAATGTGGCTCGATAAAAGATGGGAGAGTTGGCGATGACCATGTAACAAGTTTGTGTAAGTTTATTATACTCTCTCTTTCCTCTCTCCTATCTCTCTCTCTCTCTCTCTCTCTCTCTCTATCTTCTATTTCCAATCTATCTACGCTCTCTCTGCTTCAGTTGCAGCACTTCTTCAATCTGCTCGTCGTGGCTGTCTCCTCGCCCTCCCTCCCTCTCTCCCCCTCCCTCCTCCCTCCCTCCCTCCCTCCCTCCCTCTCTCCCCTCCTCTCCCTCCTCCTCCCTCCCTCCTCCTCCCCTCCCCTCCAAGTAATACCTCTTCAACACTAATATATTACCATAATATTTTTCCTTCTATGGTAATATCTCTCCTCTTCGGGTCGTAACTTTTAATGTAAATGTAAAAATTATTGTAAATCAGTTTTTTTTAGGCGTTGATTGTAAATTGTTTGGAGTATTGTGATGTTTGGTTGTGAGCGAGAGAGAGAGAGAGATAGAGAGAGAGAGAGAGAGAAGAGTTTCCTACAATGCATAACATTAAATTTGTAATAATTCTTCACTGTTGGCGTTATGAAAACATCCTATGCCTACACACACACACACATCCACAACATCCACAACACCCACACAGAACACAACCCTACCCACACCTACCCCCACCCACCCACACACCCCCACCCACACACCCCCACCCACAGATGGCGTAACTCACTTTTTTTACACCTGGAGGTAAAGTGGACAAGACGGTTCATCCGCAGGTACATTAATCTCGCTAATTACTTCACAAAAATGGTAGTAAGTTACAGGTCTTGTCGGTGCTACTGAAGACTGGTGGTTAAGGCTGTAAGATGAGAGGGTTAGGTTAGGTTAGGTTACGTTAGGTTAGGTTAGGTTAGGTTAGGTTATTTTTATTAATGTATGTATGTATGTATATATGTATGTATCTATGTATGTATTTATGTATGTATCTATGTATATGTATGTATGTATGTATCTGTGTACGTATTTGTGTATGTATGTATGTATGTATTTATGTATTTTATTTATTTAGTTAGTTAGTTTTTACAGGATTATCCCCACCCAAGAAGGTAACTGACCCACACCGGGGCCTGGGGGACCACTAATCAATAGAAAAATTTAAAGAAAAAAAATCAAGAGTGAGAAACGATATATGTGTTGTGTTGTGTTGTGCTTGGGGTGTTGTGTTGTGGTGTGTTGTGTTGTGTTGTGTTGTGTTGTGTTGTGTTTGGTGTGTTGTGTTGTGTTGTGTTGCTAAAGTAAGAGAAACAATTGAGACCCAGCAATTGTGTGTAAATGAGGCAGAAAGTCAGATCATCAACCTGGTCACATACGGCAGCAGGGTCCACCATTAGACAACACATTATGCTTCCAATATCTTCCCAGTACCTCCCTGTTTGGTACCTGTCTGCTACCTACACATACCTCTTTAATTTCACTCCCACAACCCACTTCCCCCTTAAATACCACCCCCACACCCCTTAAATTACACCCCCCTCACCTCCCCCCACCCTTAGTTGCCAAACACCATTATTTTGGTAAAACTTATGGGTGACTTATAAGGGTCATTAAGTTGGCTAAGTTATGTACTTAAGTTAAATAATTTGGTAGGGGTTAAAGGGGAGTTGGGGGGGTGGTTAGGGAGGGGGTGGGGTTAGGTTAGGTTAGGAGAGCTAAATTTCCGGCTAATATCCTCCTTTCCTTGTTTCCTTCCGGTCATTTCCGCCAAACTTCCTCTCAATATCCTTCCGCCTCTCCGCCCTTTCTCCCCCTCCTCTCACCCTCCCCTCTCACCCTCCCCTCTCACCCTCCCCTCTCACTCTCCCTCACTCTCACCTCCCTCCTCTCTCTTCCCTCCTCCCTCTCCACCCTCCTCTCCCTCCCCTCCCCTCTCACCTCCCCTCCCTCTCCACCTCCCCTCTCACCCTCCCTCCTCCCCTCTCACCCCTCCCTCTCCCCCTCTCCCCTCACCCTCCCTCCCCTCTCACCTCCCCTCCCTCCTCTCACCCCTCCCCACTCTCCCTCACCTCTCTCTCCCCATCTCGTTAACTAACTTTTTGTTTATTAGTTGAGTAAGATGATAGAGGTGGATGTAGTGTGGATATTTGTCTGGATGGATTGACTTATGGATGAATGGATGAATGGATGAATGGGTGATAGTTGTCTTAGAGCGTTAATTATATAAGTCGGTTGGGTTATTTTATAAACTAGTCTGAAGCCTCCCCCACCCCCCACCCCTCAGGCTGATCTTTGCTATAGTACAGTGAGAGAAAGTGAGCAAGGAGAGAGAGAGAGAAGAGAGAGAAAGAGAGAGAAACGAGAAGAGAGAGAGAGAGAGAGAATAAGCAAGAAAGTATATGCTGAAATAAAGTTTCTCTCTCTCTCTCTCTCTCTCTCTCTCTCTCTCTCACCTATCACCAACACACACACACACACACACACACACACACACACACACACACACACACACACATACACAGTATTTTTCCCTCTCTACCTCCCTATTTATGCCCCTCTCTTTCCCTCTGTCTCACCCCCTCTCATTCTCTCCCTCTCTCCCTCCCTGTATATCTCTCCCTCCCACACCACCATTACCACCAACACTCACTCAGAGACAAGTAGTTTCGAACCCTGGGCCGGCGAGTTTGGGGACGATGGGCAGTTCCTCTTAGCCACTGGCACTACTGTCACGAAATACGACACGCATGACTGTATGACTGTCATGTTTTATGCCAGAAGGGTTTTGATGACACCTGTCGGAAGAGTTAGTGTCTGTATGTCTGTCTCTCTCTCTCTCTCTCTTTATTTATGTCTGTATATTTATGTGTCTCTCTTTCTTTCTCTAATTTTTGTCACTCTCTCTCTCTCTCTCTCTCTCTCTCTCTCTCTCTCTCTCTCTCTTCTTCTTCTTCTTTCTTCTCTCTCTCTCTCTCTCTCTTTTGTTTCTTTTCCTTTGTTTATTAAATATATAAACAACACACACACACACACACACACACACACACACACACACACACACACACACACACATACACAGTATGAACTCCAAGCACTAACAAGTTAACAAGCGAATTGGCCTAGTGATTACACCCTACGAACAAGGGGCCTCTTAACAAGCTGTCATTAAAGTCTGATGAATGTAGAGAGAAAGAGAGAGAGAGAGAGAGAGAGAGAGAGAGAGAGAGAGAGAGAGAGAGAGAGAAAGAGACTTAAAAATAATAACAATTTATAGGCAAAAATCACCTCTTCTTCTCTCTCCCGGTCTCTCTCTTATCTAGTATCTCTTCCTGTCTCTCCTTCATTACCTCACCTTCTCTCAGTATCTCCCCACATCTCCAACAAAAATAAAGAGACTGAGAGATAAGAAACACACGTAGAGAGAAAGAGAGAGAGACGTTATGACCACACTCTATAGTCGTTGTCATGGTAACGGGAGACGCTACGAGAAACGCCTTTGTTTACTAACAGTGAGACGGGTACCTGGTGCGTGTGAATGTAAATATATTCTTTGTTTATACGGGCCCGTGTGCGTGTGAGTACAATCAGGGTGTCTGTTGTGTTTGTGTGGTCGTATGGATGTGTGTTTTGCATGTGTGGATGTGTGTATATGTATAAATATGTGTTTTAATGTATATATTTGTCGACAATAATAATAATAATATGAACAAGAACAACATCAACAAAATTATTAAATAAATAATTACGAACTTTCACAAACTTTCACAACATAAAAGTTACTTAATACGACACCTGGAAACTTTGATTAAATCCCACCTCACCTGGCACTAGGGGAGGGGGGGGGGTGACGTCACTCCACATCCATAACAAATACAAAACACAAACTTGACTTAAGACCACCCAGCCTCTGATTCTCAAGGGTTCCTAAGTTCAATTTTCCTCCTAACTGGTGACTTGGGAACGTATCTAACTGACTCACTTGAACTACCACACAAAGATGGATTCTCACATCACCATTTAGGAGATAAATTAAACTTAGGATCTTATAAGACACGGGTTTAGTTTCTGTGGCAGCTGGTAGAGAGAGATAAAGAATATGCAATACACAACAGGATTATTTAGATGCAAAACACACATGTTGGCCCACCTGAGCGAATCACCTGGCCAGATTACCTTGATAAAGCAGGTAACTTAATTAGCATTAATAGATAAACTTATTAGTTTCTGCCTGAACACCTGCTGAGGCTATTTTACTACTATTGTTATTATTATCATTGCTGCTATTGTTGTTGAAATGAACGAATATGCACATTAAGAGACTTACACACACACACACACACATATACACACACACACACACACACACACGTACACACAACCTCCAATGTACACCACCTTTTCTCCAACACCCTCTCATACTCTCCCTCACACACTCACACACCCTTTACCAGTCCCCCTCCACCACACTCCTCCAGTCTTCCCTACATATCACACACTTTTCCCCCACCACTTTACACTCTCCCCCCACACCTCCCCACACTCCCCCCACACACTCTCCCCCACACACACCCCCCACACTCCCCCCACACACACTCTCCCCCACCCCCCACTCCCCCCACCTCCCCACTCTCCCCACCCCCCACACACTCCCCACACCTCCTAATCCTCACTTTCACACACAATTTCGACAACTTACAAAGGGTTGAAGAAGGTTTACCAATTGCCTTACGTTTAAAGGCTTGTCTCATGAGTTCCTGGGAGATAATAGCCCTGAGAGATAGGTGAGAGATAGCTAGGAGGATGAGAGATAGGTGAGAGATAGCTAGGAGGATGAGAGATAGGTGAGAGACAATTGGGAGATCAGAGATTGGTTAGATGTAGCTGAGAGGCTGAGAGACACACACAGGCAGAGATAGAGAGAAAGAAGTAGAGAGACAGAGAGAGAGAGAGAGAGGGAGGGAGAGAGAGACGTAGACAAAGAGAGAGAGAGTGCTAATAACTTTCACATCCTCCTCACAGAAGTAAACAGAACTATTATCTGTGTCTTTCTTGATTAACTCTCTCTCTCTCTCTCTCTCTCTCTCTCTCTCTCTCTCTCTCTCTCTCTCTCTCTCTCTCTCTATTCCATCCTCTCTCTTTCTTTGTCATTACCTCCCTCTCTCACTCACCCCCCTCTCTCCCCCTCTCCCTTCCCCTCCTCTCTCCCTCTCTCTCCCTTCGTGAATGGTAGTTAAGCCTGATAAACTGGGAAATAGGGATCTGCTCATTAACATGTCTCTATGTACGACCTGATGCTGTGTGTGAGAGAGAGAGAGGAGGGGGGAGAAAGAGAGGGAGAGAGAAACGAAAGAAGAGTTATAGATAGACAGATAAATAGAGAGAGAGAGAGAAAGAAAGACATATTAAGGAGCTTCCCTATATCCTAACTTCGGCAGCTGCTAACTTTCCCAGGCTACTAATCGACGCCTTGAACCCAACTTAGGACGTTGGCGTCATCCTTCCCGGACTTGGATGAGCCAGTAAGTCCGAACTTAAGATAACTTGACTCAGGATTACATGAGAGAAAGGGACTTGAATTAATTTATTTATGATAAACGAACTTAAGATAACACAGTTGGACTAAAAGATAGCGGCCGGGCTTGAAGACAGATGGGAACTGAATGATGGACGATGTGGCAGTTTATGGATTAAAGATTTTCTCACTTTCTCTCTCTCTCTCTCTCTCTCTCTCTCTCTCTCTCTCTCTCTCTCTCTCTCTCTCTCTCTCTCTCTCTCTCTCTCTCTAATGCAGTAACAGTGTAGTTATCTCCCCTAATTGTCATGCTAACGAGGGCAAATGACTCCGCCTTATTCTCCACAGCTGCTAGTTGAAGAGAAGCTGTCATACATACATATACATACATACATACATACATTCTTATATTCATGCATACACACGGCTACATACACACAAACACTCATACACACGTACATGTTATATATACACACACTCGGTAATTGTATAAAGACCCAAACATTTTCCCACGCTCACCTAAATTCTCCCACGCTCACCTAAATTTTCCCACGCTCACCTAAATTCTCCCACGCTCACCTAAATTTTCCCCACGCTCACCAATTCCCACGCTCACTCTAAATTTTCCCACGCTCACCTAAATTCTCCCACGCTCACCCAAATTTTTCCCGGGTAAATTAAGGGTCAATTGGAGCGTTAGTTAGTTAGGATCTGACCTCTTGTTTCCACTCTATCTTGACCTGAGTTAATTACTGTTTTTATAGAGTAAGTGAAGTGTTACGTTAAGCTGAAGTTTGTGTTGTGTTGAGCTGATGTTTGTGTTGTGTTGAGCTGAAGTTTGTGTTGTGTTGCTGAAGTTTGTGTTGTGTTGAGCTGATGTTTGTGTTGTGTTGAGCTGAAGTTTGTGTTGTGTTGAGCTGAAGTTTGTGTTGTATTGAGCTGAAGTTTGTGTTGTATTGAGCTGATGTTTTGTGTTGTGTTGAGCTGAAGTTTGTGTTGTGTTGTGTGTTGGAATGGTGGATTTTGGTGTTTTTTTGGTGAATATTTCACTGCATGTTTGGGATGGTGAGCTCTGTCTTGTGAGGGGGAGGGGTAGGAGGAGGGGAGGAGGGGGGCATCACCATGAGAACTGAATGGAGTTTCTTTAGACGGTCTTAATATTTTCCCTAAAATATCCCAGAATTTTCCCTAAACAGGTAAAATAACACAGGAAAATACCCCAACACGCCATCAACTTCAGAATTTTCCTGAGACGTTATAATGAGGCAGGGAAAAACCTCTTGAACCATCATTTGGCGGAAATTTTTCTCTTATAAGTCTCTAATTTCCCTAATTTCTTGCCGATTAACACCTGCCAGTCTGTGAGGGGAGAGAGGGCCAGACAGACAGAGAGAGACAGACAGACAGAGAGAGACAGACAGACAGAGAGAGACAGACAGACAGATAGATTGATAGGAGAGACAGGTAGACAGATTGATAGATTGCTAGAGACAGACAGACAGGTAGACAGACATATAAATATAGATAGGGAGATTGAAGAGAGACAAACAGACAAGTACACAGACAGAAAAAGACAGACAGAGAGAGACAGACACTCACCAACATACACCGCAGAGAACACGGGTTCGTGTATCCCCACATAATGGCTGTATTAATGTACTTAAACACTTCTACATCGTGGCCTGGGTGCATTAGTAGTAGGCAGATTACTTATAAAAAACTCTACCCTACTTAATATGATAAGTTGGCTGCCAGACTGTACGATAGTTTGGGCGACTGTGTGTGTGTGTGTGTGTTGTGGCGACGGTGCTGCCGGAGTACGATGTTGGAGAGAGAGAGAGGAGGAGAGGAGAGAAAAGAAACGAAGAGAGAGAGAGAGAGAGATAGAGAACATAACCAAACGACAATTAAAACTAATAAAAAAAAAGAATTTAAAACACAAGGAATTTTATTAATTTTTAAACGACAATTAAAGGAAGCGACCATCGTGCAAGAAGGACTTAAGTGCCTTCCCACCTTAACAAATAGGAGTACGAAGTCATTATTGTGTTTTGTTTCGTTTTGTTTTAATTATTCCTTTTTTGTTGCTTTTCTTTGTTTTCGTTGTTGTTATTTTTTGTTATTTTTTGTTGTTATTGTTTTCTTGTTGTTATTAGCTTCTGTTTGTTGTTAGTGCTTTTATTATTGTTTTTGTTGTTGTTTTGTTGTTATTATAATCGTTTTGTATTTGGGCTTCCATTAACCTCCGAAAGCTAACTAACCCCCTGTAGGCTTCCAGACTCTAAAACCTCATTATCCGCTTCCTTTCACCTCCAGAAACCTCCCTAACCCCCCTGTAGGCTTCCAGACTCTAAAACCTCATCATCTGGGTTTCTATTTAGGTTCATAGAATACTGAAACCTCTCTTCAGGGTTTCCAGGACGGATGAAGCCCTGAGCGAGGGAAGGGTAAGGGTGATACCATCTTAAGGGCTGCCTCACTTATTTGGCAACAGTTTACCGTCAAGAAAATCTTTTGCAGAGTTGGTAATACTGCGACCTGGGGCGGTGTGGGGGATGTGGGAGGTGGGGCGGGCAGCAAGAGAGTGTGGGTAGATGTGGGGCAGCAGAGGGTGGGTGGATGTGGGGCGGCAGCAGAGGGTGGGTAGATGGGCGGCAGCAAGAGGGTGTGGGTAGGTGTAAGAGTTGGGCCACGTAACTGAACGAAGTACTGAG
>NW_024718203.1:0-17066 GCF_018991925.1 Homarus americanus
ATCATATTAGGCTAATAAATATATATGATCTCGTGTTTCCAAGCGGATTTAGTAAACGTTACTCTGATCCTTTCCTCGGCAGCACAGGGTTGTGAAGGTTCTACAGTCATGGCTCGTTGAACAAGCTTGTGTGTGAAATATAGCAGAGTCAGGAAACTTTCGCTGCGGAGGTAATCTGGTGGCCCAGAGTAGCGTTCTGATCACAATTATAAAAATCAATCTCCTCTCATTGGTTCGTCTGGTGGAGTGTTGATTATATGTAGAAATGTGCGTGCTCGTGGGCTAATGAAATGAATATGGATCCTCCGATGTTTCGAAGCGAAGGATTTAAATAAACATTTAAACCTGATCACCTAAACGTCTGGTGAAATTCTATAAGTGGTTCACGGCATATAGCTCGTTGAACAGGCTTGTATAATCTAACAAGTTGGGCACCTTCTAGTGTCCTGGTGGTCTGGAAATGCATTACTGGTCACCTGATATAAGATTTGAGTTTGAATCACGGTGGGTGAGTGTTGAATATATTTAAGAATCGCGTTTATTGGGCTAATAAATATCTCTATAAGATCTCATGTTTCAAGCCAGTTATTAAAAAGTCACCTAAACTGGAGTGATTTATTAAGTTCATGGCGCATAAGGTCGTTAAACAGGCGTATGAAATATATAGAAGTCTGGACTGCTTTTATTGTCTGATGGCCCAGAAATTAGCATACTCGGTCACAATTATAAGATCGTGGGTTTGAACTCCTGGTGAAGGTTGAAGTTTTCATATATGTAGAAGTCAGGTACTTATTAGATAAAAAAATATATATGGATCCTTCAAGCATTTTATTTACTCTGATAACCTAAACTAACAGGTGGTCCCATTAAAGGTTCATAACCGCTCGATGAACAGAAAGCACAGTGTAGAAACCTGGCAAGTCAGAACCTTTTTGAACTGGTAAGCAAAAAAGGCAACTTCCCGGTCACAATTATAAGATCGTGGAGTTCAAACCTGGTGGGGAAGTGTTGATATATGTAAAAATGGCGTTCTCCTATTGGAGCTAATAGAAATAATATGGATCCTCGTGTTTCAAGCCATTTTATAAACGTTACTCTGATCACCTTGGCACCAATGGTCTCATCTAGAGGTTCCGGCTCTAGCTCACGTTGAACAAAGCTTTGTGTGAAATATAACAGAGTCTGGTTTAGCACTAGTGTCCTGGTGAAACGTTGCTCTGATCACCTGGCCTCGGGTGGTCCCCTATAGTGGTCCCACGGCGCCATAAGTTCGTTGAACAGGCTTTGTGTGAAATATAACAGAGTCTAAGATTGCTTGTAGTGTCCTGGTGGCTCAGAGGTAGCGTTCCCCAGTCACAATTATAAGATCGTGGGTTTGAATCCTGGTGGGGTGAGGTGTTGATTATATAAAGAAGTTCGCGTGCTTTATTGGGCTAATGAAATATATATGGATCCTCGTGTTTCGAAGCCGCATTTGGTAAAACGTTGTTCTGATCACCCAAGCGGCACGGGTGGTCCCCATTAGAGGTTCACGGCGCCATAAGCTCGTTAAACAGGCTTTGTGTGAAATATAGCAGAGTCTAGGACTGCTTTTATTGTCCTGGTGGTCCAGAGGTAGCGTTCCCCGGTCACAATTAGAAGATCGTGGGTTCGAATCCTCGTGGGGTGAGGTGTTGATTATATGAAGAGGTCTGCGTGCTATATTGGGCTAATGAAATATATATGGATCCTCGTGTTTCGAAACCGCATTTGGTAAAACGTTGCTATGATCACCCAAGCGGCACGGGTGGTCCCCATTAGAGGTTCACGACGCCAAAAGCTAGTTGAACAGGCTTTGAGTGAAACATAGCAGAGTCTAGGACTGCTTTTATTGAACTGGTGGCCCAGAGGTATCGTTCCCCGGTCACATTTATAAGATCGTGGGTTCAAATCCTGGTGGGGTGAGGTGTTGATTATATGTAGAAGTCCGCGTACTTTATTGGGCTAATGAAATATATATGGATCCTCGTGTTTCGAACCCGGATTTGGTAAAACGTTGCTCTGATCACCTAAGCGGCACGAGTGGTACCCATTAAAGGTTCACGGCGCCATAAGCTCGTTGAACAGGCTTTGTGAGAAATATAGCAGAGTCTAGGACTGCTTTTATTGTCCTGGTGGCCCAGAGGTAGCGTTCCACGGTCACAATTAGAAGATCGTGGGTTCAAATCCTGGTGGGGTGAGGTGTCGATTATATGTAGAAGTCCGCGTGCTTTATTGGGCTAATGAAATATATATGGATCCTCGTGTTTCGAAGCCACATTTGGTAAAACGTTGCTCTGATCACCTAAGCGGCACGGGTGGTCCCCTATAGTGGTTCACAGCGCCATAAGCTCGTTGAACAGACTTTGTGTGAAATATAGCAGAGTCTAGGACAGCTTTTATTGTCCTTGTGGCCCAGAGGTAGCATTCCCCGGTCACAATTATAAGATCGTAGGTTCAAATCCTGCTGGGGTGAGGTGTTGATTATATGTAGAAGTCCGCGTGCTTTATTGGGCTAATGAAATATATATGGATCCTCGTGTTTCGAAGCCGGATTTGGTAAAACGTTGCTCTGATAACCTAAGCGGCACGGGTGGTCCCCATTAGAGGTTCACGGCGCCATAAGCTAGTTGAACAGGCTTTGTGTGAAATATAGCAGAGTCTAGGACTGCTTTTATTGAACTGGTGGCCCAGAGGTAGCGTTCCCCGGTGACATTTATACGATCGATGGTTCAAATCCTGGTGGGGTGAGGTGTTGATTATATGTAGAAGTCCGAGTGCTTTATTGGGCTAATGAAATATATTTGGATCCTCGTTTTTCGAAGCCGCATTTGGTAAAACGTTGCTCTGATCACCTAAGCAGCACGGGTGGTCCCTATTAGAGGTTCACGGCGCCATAAGCTCGTTGAACAGGATTTGTGTGAAATATAGCAGAGTGTAGAACTGCTTTTATTGTCCTGGTGGCCCAGAGGTACCGTTCCCCGGTCACAATTATAAGATCGTGGGTTCAAATCCTGGTGGGGAGTGAGGTGTGGGGTATATGTAGAAGTCGCGTGCTTTGAATAATAAATATATATGGATCCTCGTGCATTTGGTAAACGTTGCTCTCTCACCTAAGGTGGTCCCATGGTGGCGCCATAAGCTCGTTGAGCAGAGGCTTTGTGTGAAATATAGGCAAGTCTAGGACTGCTTTTATTGTCCTGGTGGCCCAGAGGTAGCGTTCCCCGGTCACATTGAAGATCGTGGGTTGGAATCCTGGTGTGGTGAGGTGTTGATTATATGAAGAAGTCCAGGGTGCTGCTGGGCTAATAAAATATATATGGATCTCGTGTTTGAAGCTGCATTTGGTAAAACGTTGCTCCTGATCACCTAAGCGGCATGGGTGGTCCCCATTAGGGGTTCCGCGGCGCCATAAGCTCGTTGAACAGGCTTTGTATGAAATATAGCAGAAGTCTAGGACTTTTATTGTCCATTGTGGCCCAGAGGTAGCGTTCCCGGTCACAATTATAAGATCGTGGGTTCAAATCCTGGAGGGGTGAGGTGTTGATTATATGTAGTGGGTCGCGTGCTTTATTGGGCTAATGAAATAATATATGGATCTCGAGTTTCCAAGCCAGATTTGGTAAAACGTTGCT
Organism: Homarus americanus; assembly: GCF_018991925.1. Taxonomy (NCBI): domain Eukaryota; kingdom Metazoa; phylum Arthropoda; class Malacostraca; order Decapoda; family Nephropidae; genus Homarus; species Homarus americanus. The sequence continues at coordinate 3,654 of NW_024718203.1, forward strand.
CTCTCACCTAGCGTTACGGGTGGTCCCCTATAGTGGTCCCACGGCGCGGCCAAGCTCGTTGAGCTGTGTGAAATATAGCAAGTCTAGGACTGCTTTTTATTGACCTGGTATTGGCCCAGAGGTAGCGTTCGGTCTGAATTAGAAGATCGTGGGTTGAATCCTGATGTGTGGTGAGGTGTTGATTATGTAGAAGAATCGGCGTGCTTTATTGGGCTAATAGAATATATATGGATCCTCGTGTTTGAAGCCGCATTTGGTAAACGTTGCTCCTGATCACCTAAGGGCATGGGTGAATTTTATTAGAGGTTCACGGAGCCATAAGCTCGATGAACAGGCTTTGTGTGATATATAGCAAGTCTAGGACTGCTTTTATTGTCCTGGTGGCCCAGAGGTAGCGTTCGGTCACAATTATAAGATCGTGGGTTCTAAATCCTGGTGGGGTGAGGTGTTGATTATTTTATGAAGTCCGCGTGCTTTATTGGGCTAATGAAATATATATGGATCCTTCTTGTTTGACGCATTTGGTAAAACGTTGGTCTGATCACCTAGCGGCATAGGTGGTCCCCATTAGAGGTTCACGGCCATAAGCTCGTTGAACAGGCTTTGTGTGAAATATAACAGAGTCTAGGACTGCTTTTATTGTCCTGGTGGCCCAGAGGTACGTCCCCGGTCTAATTATAAGATTTGGGGTTCATATCCTGGTGGTGTGAGGTGTTGATTATATATGCAGAATCCGGCGTGCTTTACTGGGCAAATGAAATATATATGGATCCTCGTGTTTCGAAGCCGCATTTGGTAAAACGTTATCTGATTACTTTAAGCGGCTTGGGTGGTCCCCGATAGAGGTTCACGGCATATAATCTCGTTGAACAGGCTTTGTGTGAAATATAGCAAGTCTAGGACTGCTTTTATTGTCTTATTGGCCCAGAGGTAGCATTCCTGTGTTACATTAGAAGATCGTGGGTTTAAATCTGGTAGGGTGAGAGTGTTGATTATATGAAGAAGTCCGCGTGCTTTATTGGGCTATTGAAATATATATGGATCCTCATGTTTCGAAGCCGCATTTGGTAAAACGTTGCTGCTCTGATCACCTAAAAGCGGCACAGGTGGTCCCTATTAAGTTCACGGCGCCATAAGCTAGTTGAACAGGCTTTGTGTGAAATATAGCAGATGTAGGACTGCTTTTATTGTTCTGGTGGCCCAGGGTAGCGTCCCGGTCACAATTTTGAATCGTGGGTTCAAATCCTGGTGGGGTGAGTGTTGATTATATGTAAAGTCGTGCTTTATTGGGCTAATGAAATATATATGGATCTCGTGTTTCGAAGCCATTTGGTAAACGTACTCTGATCACCTAAGCGGCCTTGGTGGTCCCCATTAGAGGTTCACGGCGCCAAAAGCTCGTTGATCAGGCTTATTGTGAAATATAGCAGAGTCTAGGACTGCTTTTGTTGTGTTACTGGCCCAAGGGTAGCATTCCCGGTCACAATTATAAGATCGTGGGTTCAAATCTCTGGTGGGGTGAGGTGTTGATTATATGTAGAAGTCAAGTGCTTTAATGGGCTGACTGAAATATATATGGATGCTCGTGTTTAAGCGGATATGGTAAACGTTGCTCTGATCACCTAAGGGCATGGGTGGTTCCCATTAGGGAGTTCATGGCGCCATAAGGTTCGTTGGGTGCTTTGTGATATAGTAGAGGGTCTGGGACTGCTTTTTATTGTCTGGTGGAGAGGTAGCATATCCGGTCATGATTAGAAGATCGTGGGTTGAATCCTGTGGGGTGGGGTGTTGATTATGTTGAAGAGGTCGCGTGCTTTATTGGGCTGTGAAATATATATGGATCTCGTGTTTGAGAGACTGCATTTGGTTGGCGTTTTCTCTGATCACCTGCGGGAATGGGTGGATTTTGAGTTCTGGCTACGTTAGACAGGCTTTGGATATAGAGTCTAGGACTGCTTTTATTGTGCTGGTATTTGGTGGCGTCCCCGGTCTATAGATCGTGGGGTTTTAAATCTGGTTGGTGGTGTTGATTATATGTAGAAGTCTGGTGCTTTTATTGGGCTAATGAAAAATATGGATCCTCGTGTTTTGAACGCATTTTGGTAAACGTTGCTGATCTGCTAAGCGTCGGGTGAATTAGTGGGGTTTAAAAGTTCGTTGAACAGTCTTTGTGTGAAATATAGCAGAGTCTAGGATTGCTTTTTGTCTGGTGGCCCAGAGGTAGCGTTCCACGGTCACAATTATAAGATCGTGGGTTCAAATCCTGGTGGGGTGAGTGTTGAATATTAAATTAGCGTGCTTTATTGGGCTAATGAAATATATATGGATCTGCGTGTTTCGAGCTGCATTTGGTTAGCGTTGTTCTGATCACCTAAAAGCGTACGGATGATTTCGATATAGGTTCACGGCGCCTTAGCTAGTTGAACAGTCTTTGTGTGAAATATAGCAGAGTCTGGAATGCTTTTATTGTCCTGGTGGCTTTGAGGTAGTGTTCCTAGTCACAATTATAGTGGTGGGTTTGAATCCTGGGTGGGTTGAGGTGTGATTATATGAAGAGTCTCTTGGCGTGCTTTATTGGGCTAATAGAAATATATGGGTCCTTCTTGTTTAAAGCTGCATTTGGTAAAACGTTAGGTGTAATAGGCCCTGTCTCATCAACAGAACGTATTATACTGCGTGGGTCCATCCATCTGATATTTTCATTCAGATTCACCACCTGTAACTTTCCACCGTCTATGAGTAGACATGAGATGATGAACGTAGACAGCTGCAGAGAACAGCATTTCTGTATGCACTGCGATGCCCTAAGCTGGGCTGGCTCACCTCAACTCATATAAATGAGGCGTGACTAACGTTTTATCATACATAAGCAGCTGTCCCTTTCTCATTCACTCTAGACAGTGAGACATACCGTTGATATACACTCAGGAATTATATACAACACATAATAAACAAAAGGAGCTACCGTTTTGGGTCTCGTTACTTAAAAGCAAATATAAATATGTGTGAACAGACTGGTTAGTGGAATTCATTGGTCTGAATCACCCTAAGCGTGCGATGTGGTCCCCCATTAGAGGTTCACGGCGCCATAAGCTCGTAGAACAGGCTTTGTGTGAAATATAGCAGAGTCTAGGACTGCATTTATTGTCTAATTGGCCCAGAAGTAGCATTCCCCGTGCACAATTATAAGATCGGGTTGAAATCACAATTGGGGTGAGGTGTTGATTATGTAGAAGTCATGATGCTTTATTGGTCTAATAAAGTATATATGGATCCTCGGGTTTCAGAAACTTCACATTTATTGACATTGCTCTGATCACCTAAGCGGCACGGGGGTCCCCATTAAGAGGTTCACGGCACTTGCTAGCTCATTGGTGACTTTGTGTGGAAATATAGAATCCTAGGACTACTTTTTATTGTCTGAGTGGCCCAGAAGGTAGCGTTCCCCCAGTCACAATTAAGAATCGTGGGTTCAAATCCTGGTGGGGTGAGGTGTTAATTATATGAAGAAGTCTGCGTGCTTTATTGGGCTAATGAAATATATATGATCCTCGTGTTTAAACATTTTTTTAAATATTTCTTCTGATCACCTTAAGCGGCAGGTGGTGCAAAGTTCACGGCGCCATAAACTCGTTGAACAGAGCTTTGTGTGAAATATAGCAGAGTCTGGGTTTCTTTTATTGTCTAGTGGCCCAGAGGTAGCGTCCCAGCAGACGCGCATTGGTAAAACGTTGTTCTGATCACCTAAGCGGCAGGTGGTCTATTAGAGGTTCTGGGCATACAAGCTCGTTGAACAGGCTTTCGTGTAATCCTGCATGAGTCTAGGACTGCTTTTATTGTCCTGGTGGCTGAGGTAGCATTCCCGGGTCTGATTATAGATCGTGGGTCAAAATCCTGGCGAGGTGAGATGTTGATTATATGTAGAAGTCCAGCGTGCTTTATTGGGCTAATGAAAAATATATGGATCACAAGGGTTGAGCAGCATTTGGTAAAGCGTTGCTCTGATCACCTAAGCGGCTTACGTTTGGTCCCCATTAGAGGTTCACGGCGCCGCCTGCTTCCGTTGAACAGGCTTTATTAATGAAATATGGCAAGTCTAGGAATGCTTTTTTAGTGTCCTGGTGGCCCAGAGGTAGCGTCCCCGGTCACAATTATAGACCGTGGGTTCAAATCCTGGTGGGGTGGTGTTGATTATGTAAGTCGGCGTGCTTTATTGGGCTAATGAAATATATATGGATCCTCGTTTTCGAAGCGCATTTGGAAAAACGTTGCTCGGTGCCCTAAGCGACACGGGTGTGGTCCCCATTAGAGGTTCCGCAGTAGCCAAAAGCTTCGTTGAACAGGCTTTGGCTAACGAAATATAGCAGAGTCTAGGACTGCTTTTAGTGTCCTGGTGGCCCAAGGTAGCGTTCCCCGGTCACAATTAGAAGATCGTGGTTCAGATCCTGGTGGGGTGAGGTGTTGATTATATGAAGAAGTCCGCGTGCTTTATTGGGCTAATGAAATATATAGGGATCCTGTGTTTGACATTTGGTAAACGTTACTCTGATGATCACCTAAGCGTATGGGTGGTCCCCATTAAGTTCCGCGGCGCCATAGCTCATTGAACAGGCTTTGTGTGAAATATAGCAGAGTCTAGGACTGCTTTTATTGTCTCCTGAGTGGCCCCGGTAGCGTTCCCCGGTCACAATTATAAGATCGTGGGTTCAAATCCTGGTGGGGTGGTGTTGATTATATGTAGAAGTCCGGCGTGCTTTAATGGTCTAATGAAATATATATGGATCCTCGGGTTTGAAGCATTTGGTAAAATGTTGGTCTGATCACCCCTAGCTGACACGGTGTGGTCCCATTAGAGGTTCACGGCTTATAGCTAGATTGAACCTTAGGCTTTGTGTGAAATATAGCTTGAGTCTAGGACTGCTTTTATTGTCCTGGTGGCCCGGAAATCAGCGTCCCCCTGTCACAATTATAGATTGTGGGTTCAAATCCTGGTGGGGTGAGGTGTTGATTATATGTAGAGAATCGCGTGCTTTAATGGTCTAATGAAATATATATGGATCCTCGTGTTTCAGAAGCCGCATTTGGTAAAATGTTGCTCTGATCACCCTAAGCGGCCTGGTGGTCCCATTAGAGTTCCACGGCGCCATAAGCTCGTTGAACAGGCTTTGTGTGAAATATGGCAGAGTCTAGGACTGCTTATTTATTTTTTTGTCTTAGTGGCCCAGAGGTAGCATTCCCCTTCACAATTATAGATGGTAAGGTTCAAATCCTGGTGAGGTGAGTGTTGATTATATGTGAGAATCGCGTGCTTTATTGGGCTAATGAAAAATATGGATCCTCGGGTTTCTGAAGCAGCATTTTGAGTAAAAACGTTGCTCTGATCACCTAAAAGCTGACGCAATTGGTCCCCATTAGAGGTTTACGGCGCCATAAGCTCGTTGAACGAGCTTTATTATTATTGAAATATAAGCAGAGTCTAGGAATACTTTTTAGTGTCCTGGTGGGCCAAGTAGCGTTCCCCGGTCATAATTAGAAGATTGTGGGTTCGAATCTGGTGGGGTGAGGTGTTGATTATATGAAGAAGTCGGCGTGCTTTATTGGGCTAATGGAGAATATATGGATCCTGGGTGTATCGAAGCATTTGGTAAAAACATTGCTCTGATCACCTAAGCGGCATGGGTGAGTCCCATTAGAGTTCACGGCGCCATAAACATTGAACAGTCTTTGTGTGAAATATAGCAGAGTCTACGAATGCTTTTAGTGTCCTGGTGTAGAGGTAGCATTCGGCCCGCAATTATAGAATCGTGGGTTTTAAATCGCTTGGTGGGGTGAGGTGTTTATATGTGAAATCCGGCGTGCTTTATTGGGCTAATGAAATATATATGGATCCTTCTTTGTTTCGGCGCATTTGGTAAAACGTTGCTCTGATCACCTAGCGGTTGGGTGGTCCCCATTGGGGTTCATGGCGCCATAGGTCGTTGAACGAGCTTTGTGTGAAGCCTGGTAAGTCTGGACTGCTTTTATTGTCCTAATGGCCCAGAGGTAGCATATCCGGTCTGAATTAATAGATCGTGGGTTTGAATCCTGGTGGGGTGAGGTGTTGATTATATGTAGAATCCAGCGTGCTTTATTGGGCTAATGAAATATATGGATCCTTCTTGTTTGACGCATTTGGTAAGGTTGGTCTGATCACCTAAGCTGACGCGGGTGGTCCCCATTAGAGGTTCGGCGCCATAAGCTCGTTGAACAGGCTTTGTGTGAAATATAATGAAGAGTCTGGACTGCTTTATTGTCCTGGTGGCTGAGAGGTAGCGTCCCCCGGTCACAATTATAGATTGTGGGTTCAAATCCTGGTGGGGTGAGGTGTTGATTATATGTAGAAGTCGCGTGCTTTATTGGGCTAATAGAAATATATATGGATCCTCGTGATTCGAAGCCGCATTTGGTAAACGCTCCTGATCACCTAAGCGGCATAGGTGGGGTCCCCATTAGAGGTTCCACGGCGCAAAAGCTCATTGAACAGTCTTTGTGTGAAACTCATAGCCAAGTCTACGAATGCTTTTAGTGTCCTAGTGGCCCAGAGGTAGCATTACCCGGCCACAATTATAGATCGTGGGTTTAAATCATGGTGGGGTGCTTAGTGTTTATATGTAGAAATCGCGTGCTTTATTGGGCTAATAAATATATGGATCCTTCTTGTTTCGTGGCATTTGGTAAGCGTTGCTCTGATCACCTAAAAGCGTACGGGTGGTCCCCATTAGAGGTTCATGGCGCCACAAGGTCGTTGAACAGGCTGTAAATATAGTGATAGAGTCAAGGACTGCTTTTGTGTCCTGGTGGCCCAGAGGTAGCGTCCCCCGGTCACAATTATAAGATTGTGGGTTAAATCCTGGTGGGGTGAGTGTTGATTATAGAGAATCCAGCGTGCTTTATTGGGCTAGAAATATGGATCCGTGTTTGAAGCGGATTTGGTAAAGGATTGCTCTGATCACCTAAGCGTACGGTGGTCCCCATTAGAGTTCATATCCTGGTGGGGTGAGGTGTTGATTATATGTAGAAGTCCGCGTGCTTTATTGGGCGATTGAAATATATATGGATCCGCGTGTTTCGAAGCCGCATTTGGTAAAACGTTGCTTTGATCACCTAAGCGGCACGGGTGGTCCCCATTAGAGGTTCACGGCACCAAAAGCTCGTTGAACAGTCTTTGTGTGAAATATAGCAGAGTCTACGACTGCATTTAGTGTCCTGGTGGCCCAGAGGTAGCATTCCCCGGCCACAATTATAAGATCGTGGGTTCAAATCATGGTGGGGAGAGGTGTTTATATGTAGAAGTCCGCGTGCTTTATTAGGCTAATGAAATATATATGGATCCTCGTGTTTCGAAGCCGGATATGGTAAAACGTTGCTCTGATCACCTAAGCGGCACCGGTGGTCCCCATTAGAGGTTCATGGCGCCATAAGGTCGTTAAACAGGCTTTGTGTGAAATATAGTAGAGTCTAGGACTGCTTTTATTGTCCTGATGGCCCAGAGGTAGCATATCCCGGTCACAATTACAAGATCCTGGGTTTGAATCCTGGTGGGGTGAGGTGTTGATTATATGTAGAAGTCCGAGTGCTTTATTGGGCTATAAAATATATTTGGATCCGCGTGTTTCGAAGCCGCATTTGGTAAAACGTTGCTCTGATCACCTAAGCAGCACGGGTGATCCTCATTAGAGGTTCACGGCGCCATAAGCTCGTTGAACAGGCTTTGTGTGAAATATAGCAGAGTCTAGAACTGCTTTTATTGAACTGGTGGCCCAGAGGTAGCGTTCCCCGGTCACATTTATAAGATGGTGGGTTCAAATCCTGGTGGGGTGAGGTGTTGATTATATGTAGAAGTCCTTGTGCTTTATTGGGCTAATGAAATATATATGGATCCTCGTATTTCCAAGCCGGATTTGGTAAAACGTTGCTCTGATCACCTAAGCGGCACGGGTGGTCCTCATTAGAGGTTCACGGCGCCATAAGCTCGTTGAACAGGCTTTGTATGAAATATAGCAGAGTCTAGGACTGCTTTTATTGTCCTGGTGGCCCAGCGGTAGCGTTTCCCGGTCACAATTATAAGATCGTGGGTTCAAATCCTGGTGGGGTGAGGTGTTGATTATATGCAGAAGTCCGCGTGCTTTATTGGGCTAATGAAATATATATGGATCCTCGTGTTTCGAAGCCGGATTTGGTAAAACGTTGCTCTGATCACCTAAGCGGCACGGGTGGTCCCCATTAGAGGTTCACGGCGCCATAAGCTCGTTGAACAGGCTTTGTGAGAAATATAGCAGAGTCGTGGTCTTATTAGTAGTTCTGTTGTATTAGCTCGTTTGACGGGCTTTGTGTGAAATATGTTAGAGTCTGGGACTGCTTTTATTGTCCTGGTATAGTAGTCACAATTATAATATTGTGGTTTGGATCCTGGTGGGGTGGTGTTTTTTTATGTATAGTGCGTGCTTTATTGGGTAATAAATATATATGGATCTTGTGTTTTGAAGGCTTTGGTGTAACGTTGTTCTGATCACTAGCGTACGGTTTCCCCATTAGTTCACTGTGTAGATCGTTGAATAGGATTTGGTGAAATATAGTAGAGTCTGGATGCTTTTGTGTCCTGTTGGCCCGAGGTGGGTTCTGGGTCACAATTATAAGATCGTGGGTTTGAATCATATTTGGGTGGTGTTGTTTATGTAGAAGTTGCGTGCTTTTTGGGCTAATGAAATATATATGGATCATATGTTTTGAAGCCGCATTTGGTAGAGTTGTATGATCACCTATTTTGGGTGGTCCCAGTGGTTCACGGCGCCATAAGCTCGTTTAACAGGCTTTGTGCGAAATATAGTAAGTCTAGGACTGCTTTTATTGTCCTGGTAGCCCAGAGATAGCATACCCAGTCACAATTGCCAGATTGGGGTTTGAATCCTGGTGAATTGAGGTGTTTGTTATATATAAGTCCGGCTTCCTTTATTGGGCTAATGAAATATATATGGTCCTCGTTTTTCCGTCGGATTTAGTAAAACGTTGCTCACCCAATCCACGTAAAAGCAGCAGTGGTCCCCATTAGAGATCACGCCACCATCCTTGAACAGTTTGGCGAAATATAGCAGAGTCTAGAGACTGCTTTTAGTGTCTATTGGCCCAGAGGTAGCATACCCCCAGTCACAATTGTAAGATCATTGGTTTTGAATCCTGAGTGGGGTGGTGTTGATTATATGTAGAAATCCGTGCTATTGGGCTAATAAGAAATATATAGACCCTTTGTTTTAAACCCGCGTTTGAAATAAAACGTTGCTCTGATCACCTAAAGCGGCACAGGTGGTCCCATTGGGGTTCACGGCATATAAATCGTTGAACTGAGCTTTGTGTGAAATATAGCAAGTCTAGGACTCTGCTTTGTTGTCCTGGTTTGCCCCAGAGGTAGCGTTCCCCCGATCGCAATTGCCAGATCGTGGCTTCAAATCTGGTCAGGAGTGGGCGTTGATTATATGTAAGAAGTCTGCGTGCTTTATTGGGCTAATAAATATATATGGATCCTCGGTTTCGAAGCCGCATTTGAGTAAAACATTGTTATGATCACCCTAAGCGGCTTGCAGGTAGTCCCCATTAGATGTTCCGCGGTGCACCCATAAGCCCGTTGAACAGGCTTTGTGGCAGGAAAATATAGCAGAGTCTAGGAACTGCTTTTACTGTTGTCCTGGTGGCCCAGAGTAGCGTTCTGATCACAATTAGAAGATCATGGGTTCCGAATCCTGGTGGGGAGAGGTGTTGATTATATATGGCGTGCTGTTGGGGAATAGAAATATATATGGATCCTCGTGTTTGGGCCGCATTTTGAGTAAACGTTGCTCTGATCACCCTAAGCAACAATTCAATCCCCATTAGGGTTCACGGCGCCAAAAGATCGTTAGACTTGCTTTATTGTAAAAATATAGTAGAGTCTCTGAATACTTTTATTGTCACCAAATGGCCCAGAGGTAGCGTTCTGATCCATGATTTATAAGATCATTGGCTTCAAATCCTGGTGGGGTGAGGCGATTGATTATATGTAGAAGTCCGCGTGCTTTATTGGGCTAATAAGAATATATATGGATCCTCGTGTTTGAAAATAGCATTTATTAATGATTACTCTAGATACCCCTGGCGGCTGAATCAGTCCCCTATAATTGGTTACCATAAGCTCGTTAACAGGCTTTGCTTGAAATATAGTAGAGTCTAGGACTGCTTTTGTGTCTGGTGCTTAAGTATACCAGTCACAATTATAATATTGTGGTTTGAATCCTGGTGGGGTGAGGTGTTTTTATATAGAAGTCAGAGCACTTTATTGGGCTAATAAATATATATGGATCTCGTGTTTTTAATGATTTTGTTAAGCGTTGTTCTGATCACATAAGAGGTGGGTGGTTAATAAATTATGGTGTAGATGTTGAACGAGTTTGTTTGTATGGTAGAGTCTAGGACTGCTTTTGGTTGTTGGTGGCCCAGGGTAGCGTTCTGTTGCGATTATAAGATCGTGGGTTTGAATCTGTGGTGGGGTGTGGTGTTGTTTATGTAGATTTCATTGTGCTTTATTGGGCTAATGAAATATATGGATCTTGTGTTTCCGCGGTTGGTAAACGTTGCTCTGATTATAGTGTAAGGGTGGTCCCCATTAGAGTTCACGGCGCCGTAAGCTCGTTGAACGGGCTTTGTGGTGAAATATTGTAGGTTTGGGACTGCTTTTATTGTACTGGTGGCCCAGAGGTGGCGTTCCCGGTCAATTGTAGATGGGTTTAGATCCTGGTGGGGTGAGTTGTTGATTATATGTAAACGCGTGCTTTATTGGGAATAAGAAATATATGTGGATCCTCGTGTTTTGAAGCTGCATTTTGGTGAGCGTTGCTCTGATCACCTAGCGGCTTGGTGGTCCCTATATTGGTTCTGGGCTTATAGTTCGTTTAACTGCTTTGTGTGATATAGTGAGTCTGGATCTTTTATTGTCCTGTTGGCCTTGGTGTATTGGTCTGATTATAAGATTGTTGGTTTGAATCCTGGTGGGGTGGTGTTGTTGTGTTCTAAGTCGTGCTTTTTTGGGCTATGAATTATATGGATCTCGTGTTTAAGCGGATTTGGTAGGCGTTGCTCTGATCACCTAATGAATTGGTCCCCTACAGTGGTTCTAGCGCCCATATTTCGTTTAACAGGCTTTGTGTGTGAAATATAGTAGAGTCTAGGACTGCTTTTATTGTCTGGTGGCAGAATTATACAATTATAAGGTGTGGGTTTGAATCTGGTAGGGTGGTGTTGATTATATGTAGAAGTCGAGTGCTTTATTGGGGCTAATGAAATATATATGGATCTCGTGTTTCAAAGCGGATTTGTAAAACGTTGCTCCTGATCATATAGCTGACGCGGTGGTCCCCTATAGTGGTTCACGGTGCCATAAGCTCGATGAACAGGCTTTTGTGTGAAATATAACAGGTCTAGGACTGCTTATAGTGTTCTCGTGGCCCATAGGTAGCATTCCTCGGTCTGAATTATAAGTCATTGATGAGTTTAATCCTGGTGGGGTGAGTGTTGATTATATGTAGAATCGGCGTGCTTTGTTGGGCTAATGAAATATATATGTGGATCTCGTATTATTTCGAAGCGCATTTGGTAAACGTTGCTCTGATCACCTAAGCGGCAGGTGGTCCCAATGAGGAGGTTCGGCGCCATAGCTCGTTGAACAGGCTTTGTTTGAAATATAGCAGAGTCTAGGACTGCTTTTATTGTCCTGGTATGGCCCCAGAAGTGGCGTTCGGTCTACAATTATAAGATCGTGGCTAAATCCTGGTGGGGTGGCGTTGATTATATGTAGAAGTCGGCGTGATTTTATTGGGCTAATGAAATATATATGGATCCTCGTGTTTCCAAGCGGTTGTTAAAACGTTGCTCTGATCACCTAAGTGGCACAGGTGATTCCCCATTAAATGGTTCATGGCGCCATAAGGTCGTTGAACGATCTCTTTGTGTGAAATATAGTGGGAGTCTAGGACCCTTTTTTATTGTCCTGAGTGGCCCAGAGTAACATACCCCAGTCACAATTATAGATAAATGAGTTTGAATCCTAGTGGGGTGGTGTTGATTATATAAGAAGAATCCGGCGTGCTTTATTAGGCTAATGAAATATATATGGATCCTCGTGTTTAGTAGCGGTTGGTAAATGGAAATTGCTCTTGATCACCTAAGCGGCTTGCAGGTGGTCAGTGAAGGTTCACGGTGCCATAAGCCCGTTGAACAGGCTTTGTGTGGCTCTTGAAGTCTAGAATGTTTTTTATTGTCTGGTGGCCCAGAGGTAGCGTCCCCGGTCACAATTATAAGATCGTGAGTTAAATCCTGGTGGGGTGAGTTGTTGATTATGTGTAGTTCGTGCTTTATTGGGCTAATAAAATATATATGGATCCTCATGTTTGAGCTCATTTGGTAAACGTTGCTCTGATCACTGGCGGCACAGATGGTTTATTATTAGAGGTTCAGGGCGCCATAAGTCGTTGAAGAGGGTTTGTGTTTAGTAGAGTCTAGGACTGCTTTTTTTGTTGGTGGAGAGGTAGCGTTCCAGTTATAAGATCTTGGGTTTAAATCTGGTGGGGTGAGGTGTTGATTATAGAATTCGGCGTTTGTTGGGTTATTGAAATATATATGGATTCTCCTGTTTCGAAGGGCTTTAGGTAACACGTTGTTTTTTATCATAAGTGGCAGGTGGTCCCTATTAGGGGTTCACGACGCCATAGCTCGTTGAACAGGCTTTGTGTGAAATAGCAGAGTCTAGGACTGCTTTTTATTGTCCTGGTTGCCCAGAGTAGCGTTCTCAGGTCACAATTTAGATCGTGGGCTTAGTTCTGGTAGGGTGGGCGTTGATTATATGTAGAAGTCTGCGTGTTTTTGGGTAATAGAATATATATAGGATCTCGGGTTTGAAGCATTTGGTAAAACGTTGCATGATCACCTGGTGTTTGGGTGTTCCCTATTAGAGGTTCACGATTATTTAGCTTGTTGAACAGGCTTTGTGTAATATAGCGAGTCTGGACTTTATTGTCCTGGTGGCCTTAGTAACGTTCGTCAGGATTATAAGATCGTGGCTTCAAATCTGGTGGGGTGAGGCGTTGATTATATGTAGAAGTCTGCGTGGTTATTGGGCTAATAGATATATGGATCTCGGTTTTTGGAGCATTTGGTAAACGTTGCTCTGATCACCTAAGCGGCGGGTGGTCCTATAGTGGTTCAATGGCTCATAGCTTGTTTAATGGGTTTGTGTGAAATTAGCAGAGTCTAGGAATGCTTTGTTGTCCTAGTGGCCCAGTAGCGTTCTGTCACAATTATAAGATGGTGGGTTAGAATCCTGGTGGGTGAGGTGTTGATTATATGTGAAGT
>NW_024718204.1:0-11288 GCF_018991925.1 Homarus americanus
CTCCCCAGGTCGGGAGGGAGACCTCCCGACTAGACCACGGCATCGTCAGCTAAGCAGACTCTCCCTGTGATGAAGGCAGCCCAGCCAGCACTCACTGGGCCTACGTCAGGGTACACGTGAGTCTTGTCAGAACGTCCTAGGGTGAGTTACCTACTGTGGGAAGTGTATTCATTCAGGTGTGTCCGAGAGTTAGTGTCAAGTAACGTAAAGCATGATGTGTTAGTACCCCGATATAATAGTGATATTAATGTGTCCATGTCATTGAGTGAATTAATAAATAGTTGTATCGAAGAGGTGTTTAACAAGTTGTCCCTTTAAGAAGTGATATATGTGTATTGACATACGAGATAAGATAAGCGTAGTGACGCTGTGCAAATAACATCCAGGCCACGCTACCAAGTTGCATATCTTTACATTCCTATACTCTATACTCTCTTTCTACTCCTATATATATATATCTTCCTCTTCTCTGTTTATTTTGTCTCATTACATTGGCGGCAGCGAAGTATGACGTTAACCCACGCCCCCCGCGTCCCTTGTTATTGGTAACAGTGTACTTAACGTAAACCCATGCCCTCCCCCGTTAGCCATAGCACCTGGCTCGTTAGTTCAAAAGTGCGTGATAAGAAGTTCCTGCTAGTAGGGTGAAAAGTGTCCTAGTGTGTCACCGTTACAGCTCGAGTAAATGTCTCTTGTAGTGGTATGTGCGAATTTTTAATAGAAATATGTTCAGTGCTTAACGTAATTTCTCAGTGTCACCCGCTATCTGTGGCATTCTCAGTAGCCCAAGTGCAGTTTGATTGTTGGTCAGTGTTAAATGTAGCCATTGTGTTTCAGTGATGAAAGCGGTGTCTGTACTAACTATTATAACTTAACATGTCTTTTAACCTACATCCTCCTCCCTGTCCTAATCCTTACCTCACCCTCCTTACCCTTCCTCCCATCCCTGCCCCGCCCTGCCCTGCCCCTCTGTTCCGTGCCCCTCCCCGCCCCGCAAAGCCTCGGTCTGGCCCGATCAACCACTCCTCGGCTCCTCCCCACCTCACCCGCAACGCACCAGCCTGGCTGGGCCTGGCCAGCCCCGCCTCGCCCATCCCCGCTCGTGTGACCTCACGTCTTTCTGACCCGCCCCGCCTCGCTTGACCACACTAATTCCCCGTCTTTTGTCCCGTAAGCTGTGTGTTGATGATGATGGTTAATATAAAGTAATATTGCGATGAATGCAGAGCTTCACTCAGTGTATCTTTATGCTATTATGATTTGTGATGTACTCTTTGACGCGCAGTGATAAATGATATTCAGTGTAGTGCGCAGAGCTTCACTCCCCGACCCAGCCTGATGAGAACATTGTCGTGACGGAAATGATAGTTGCCAAACATTGACCTAACATATAAAGTAAACTTTTTTTTGCGAATGCACTTCCAACTAATCCATCACCCCTTTAGGATTGTTTCTCTGTCAAATGTCACACACAGTACCACCCATGGCCAGCCGGACGTCAACCACAGTACATACGAGCAGAGAAGAACCAGCATGATGAAAGCAGCGTGATGAATGCAGCGTGATGAAGGCAGCACGAAACCCACCACACACCACGTCACTTCTTTCAAGTCCTCCCTTGGTATAGGATTAAGAAGATTTTATATTTTTCTACTTTAGGAAGTAAGGAGTGTGGAATGGATCGCCACACAACGAACCCTGGTGAGCCCAGCCAGGGAGGGATTCACCACTGTGGAAGGTGTAAGACAGGACGGTCTTTGGTCTCGCCGACACTCACGTACGGAGGGCGAGCCCTGGTCCACGGAACCTGCCTTACAGTCATCTAAGGAGACGACAGCCCAAACAGTGGACCGGCTCATCCCGGCCGGAGAGGGCCGACGGCAGATGAACAGAAAATCGTCTGGAATATGTTGAAAATGATGATGTTGCAGAGAAGAAATGCAGATGAAGCAGAAAAATTCATCTGGAATATGACGGAAAACGAAGATGTATAAAGAAACTCAGATGGAGCAGAAAAATTCATCTGGAATATGAAAATGAAGATGTATAGAGGAAGAACGCAGATGGGACAGAAAACTCGTCTGGAAGAGTATAGAAACCAGGAGGAAGTGAGAAGAAGTCAGAAGGTGTGGAGAAACGACCTACAAGGTGCGGTATGTGAAGGAAGAAGACAGAAGACAGAAGACAGAAGATGTGCTATGTGAAGAAAGAAGACAGAAGATGTGCTGTCCTGACATCACAAGAAAGCCGATGATGAAGGACCAACCGACTACAGCTGCTGAGCTGCCGCCATCCCCTGTTTTTCAGATACCAGCTGGATGGAAGACGTGAGCTATGCCGGACCCAACTAATGTACTGATGTTGTTGATGTATAATAAAAAGATATCAATACCCTAATATGTGAAGTAGGAACATTTTTTGTGTATTTTGAAGTATTTTCTCTGATTTTGTTGATGTTTACTACAAAGAATGTTTTTTTTTAGTCTCACTTTTTTCTATGAGTTCATTTGATCAATGTCTTGGACTATGAAACACGATGTTGTAGCTATATTACTGACTGAGATGAATTATTATTTTGACATGGGCTGATAAGGAAATGTAACACCTGCTATTGTTTGTAGAATGTGATTTGCAAGGTTGCCTCGGACACTATGCTACATATGAAGGATTTTTTCATTCTATGTTCACTTGCTATGTTTCCTTTTTCTCCTGGCATAGAAGCTTTGATCTTGGCGGGAGGTATAGTGAGCTTTGTCAGATCAAACTAGCGCCAGTAGAAAAACATACACCTATGAGATTGTTGTTTGTAAATGTGAGACTATGTTATCGCCCCAGGGATTATCTCTGATACCACACGTGATGTTGCTGTCTATATGTGACATCAGTCTCTGTGATGAAGCTTTGGTCTTGGCGGGAGGTGTAATGAGTGATTGTCAGACCAAAGCTTACAGCCCAGAATTATGTCACATGTAACAGCAAGTACACTACAGACCTCGTGGTACCACCGCATTCCGGGCTGACACACCTCAGGTCGACCCAAGGGACTTGACCTCGCCCGCTAATGACGTGAGCCGGTGACCTACAACCGCACCTAGCCAAGACACCTGGCCAGGACCACACCTGCACACATCCAGATCAAACCAGTTAGTGTTAATTGTTAGAGGTCAGAAGCCGGCTGGGCCGACCCCATATAAAGGCCCTACAGTCCCGTCCACGGGCATTACGATTATCATTATCATTCTGATTCTGGTCATACTGATTCTCACTCTGGTTGCTGTCATCTCCCTCCCGTTCGGGTCGTCACTCGGTTCACTAAGCAGAGTCACGCACGTCCCCTCCCCAGGTCAGGAGGGAGACTTCCCGACCAGACCACGGCATCGCCAGCTGAGCAGATTCTCCCATAGGACGCAGCCCAGCCAGCACTCACTGGGCCTACGTCAGGGTACACGTGAGTCTTGTCAGAACGTCCTAGGGTGAGTTACCTACTGTGGAAAGTGTATTCATTCAGGTGTGTCCGAGAGTCAGTGTCAAGTAACGTAAAGCATGATGTGTTAGTACCCCGATATAATAGTGATATTAATGTGTCCATGTCATTGAGTGAATTAATAAATAGTTGTATCGAAGAGGTGTTTAACAAGTTGTCCCTTTAAGAAGTGATATATGTGTATTGACATACGAGATAAGATAAGCGTAGTGACGCTGTGCAAATAACATCCAGGCCACGCTACCAAGTTTCCTATCTTTTCATTCCTATACTCTATACTCTCTTTCTACTCCTATATATATATATCTTCCTCTTCTCTGTTTATTTTGTCTCATTACATTGGCGGCAGCGAACTATGACGTTAACCCACGCCCCCCGCGTCCCTTGTTATTGGTAACAGTGTACTTAACGTAAACCCATGCCCTCCCCCGTTAGCCATAGCACCTGGCTCGTTAGTTCAAAAGTGCGTGATAAGAAGTTCCTGCTAGTAGCGTGAAAAGTGTCCTAGTGTGTCACCGTTACAGCTCAAGTAAATGTCTCTCGTCGTGGTATGTGCGAATTTTTAATAGAAATATGTTCAGTGCTTAACGTAATTTCTCAGTGTCACCCGCGATCTGTGACATTCTCAGTAGCCCAAGTGCAGTTTGATTGTTGGTCAGTGTTAAATGTAGCCATTGTGTTTCAGTGATGAAAGCGGTGTCTGTACTAACTGTTATAACTTAACATGTCTCTTAACCTACATCCTCCTCCCTGTCCTAATCCTTACCTCACCCTCCTTACCCTTCCTCCCATCCCTGCCCTGCCCTGCCCCGCCCCTCCGTTCCGTGCACCTCCCCGCCCCGCGAAGCCTCGGTTTGGCCCGATCAACCACGCCTCGGCTCCTCCCCACCTCACCCGCAACGCACCAGCCTGGCTGGGCCTGGCCAGCCTCGCCTCGCCCCGCGCCGCCCCGCCTCGCCCCACCCCGCTCGGGTGACCTCACGTCCTTCTGACCCGCCCCGCCGCTTGACCACACTAATCCCCCGTCTTTTGTCCCGTAAGCTGTGTGTTGATGATGATGGTTAATATAAAGTAATATTGCGATGAATGCAGAGCTTCACTCAGTGTATTTTTATGCTATTATGATTTGTGATGTACTCTTTGACGCGCAGTGATAAATGATATTCAGTGTAGTGCGCAGAGCTTCACTCCCCGACCCAGCCTGATGAGAACATTGTCGTGACGGAAATGATAGTTGCCAAACATTGACCTAACATATGAAGTAAACTTTTTTTTTGCGAATGCACTTCCAACTAATCCATCACCCCTTTAGGATTGTTTCTCTGTCAAATGTCACACACAGTACCACCCATGGCCAGCCGGACGTCAACCACAGTACATACGAGCAGAGAAGAACCAGCATGATGAAAGCAGCGTGATGAATGCAGCTTGATGAAGGCAGCACGAAACCCACCACACACCACGTCACTTCTTTCAAGTCCTCCCTTGGTATAGGATTAAGAAGATTTTATATTTTTCTACTTTAGGAAGTAAGGAGTGTGGAATGGATCGCCACACAACGAACCCTGGTGAGCCCAGCCAGGGAGGGATTCACCACTGTGGAAGGTGTAAGACAGGACGGTCTTTGGTCTCGCCGACACTCACGTACGGAGGGCGAGCCCTGGTCCGCGGAACCTGCCTTACAGTCATCTAAGGAGACGACAGCCCAAACAGTGGACCGGCTTTCATCCCGGCCGGAGAGGGCCGTCGGCAGACGAACAGAAAATCGTCTGGAATATGTTGAAAATGATGATGTTGCAGAGAAGAAATACAGATGGAGCAGAAAAATTCGTCTGGAATATGTTGAAAATGATGATGTTGCAGAGAAGAAATGCAGATGAAGCAGAAAAATTCATCTGGAATATGACGGAAAACGAAGATGTATAAAGAAACTCAAATGGAGCAGAAAAATTCATCTGGAATATGAAAATGAAGATGTATAGAGGAAGAACGCAGATGGGACAGAAAACTCGTCTGGAAGAGTATGGAAACCAGGAGGAAGTGAGAAGAAGTCAGAAGGTGTGGAGAAACGACCTACAAGGTGCGGTATGTGAAGAAAGAAGACAGAAGACAGAAGACGTGCTATGTGAAGAAAGAAGACAGAAGATGTGCTGTCCTGACATCACAAGAAAGTCGATGATGAAGGACCAACCGACTACAGCTGCTGAGCTGCCGCCATTCCCCTATTTTTCAGATACCAGCTGGATGGAAGACGTGAGCTATGCCGGACCCAACTAATGTACTGATGTTGTTGATGTATAATAAAAAGATATCAATACCCTAATACGTGAAGTAGGAACATTTTTTGTGTATTTTGAAGTATTTTTCTGATTTTTGTTAATGTTTACTACAAAGAATGTCTTTTTTTAGTCTCACTTTTTTCTATGAGTTCATTTGATCAATGTCTTGGACTATGAAACACGATGTTGTAGCTGTATTACTGACTGAGATGAATTATTATTTTGACATGGAAATGTAACACCTGTTATTGTTTGTAGAATGTGATTTGCAAGGTTGCCTCGGACACTATGCTACATATGAAGGATTTTTTCATTCTATGTTCACTTGCTATGTTTCCTTTTTCTCCTGGCATAGAAGCTTTGATCTTGGCGGGAGGTATAGTGAGCTTTGTCAGATCAAACTAGCGCCAGTAGAAAAACATACACCTATGAGATTGTTGTTTGTAAATGTGAGACTATGTTATCGCCCCAGGGATTATCTCTGATACCACACGTGATGTTGCTGTCTATATGTGACATCAGTCTCTGTGATGAAGCTTTGGTCTTGGCGGGAGGTGTAATGAGTGATTGTCAGACCAAAGCTTACAGCCCAGAATTATGTCACATGTAACAGCAAGCACTACAGACCTCGTGGTACCACCGCATTCCGGGCTGACACACCTCAGGTCGACCCAAGGGACTTGACCTCGCCCGCTAATGACGTGAGCCGGTGACCTACAACCGCACCTAGCCAAGACACCTGGCCAGGACCACACCTGCACACATCCAGATCAAACCAGTTTAGTGTTAATTGTTAGAGGTCAGAAGCCGGCTGGGCCGACCCCATATAAAGGCCCTACAGTCCCGTCCACGGGCATTCGAGATTCCATATTCTTTGGTCATACTGATTCTCATTCTGGTTGCTGTCATCTCTCTCCCGTTCGGGTCGTCACTCGGTTCACTAAGCAGAGTCACGCACGTCCCCTCCCCAGGTCGGGAGGGAGACCTCCCGACCAGACGGCATCGCCAGCTAAGCAGACTCTCCCTGTGATGAAGGCAGCCCAGCCAGCACTCACTGGGCCTACGTCAGGGTACACGTGAGTCTTGTCAGAACGTCCTAGGGTGAGTTACCTACTGTGGGAAGTGTATTCATTCAGGTGTGTCCGAGAGTTAGTGTCAAGTAACGTAAAGCATGATGTGTTAGTACCCCGATATAATAGTGATATTAATGTGTCCATGTCATTGAGTGAATTAATAAATAGTTGTATCGAAGAGGTGTTTCACAAGTTGTCCCTTTAAGAAGTGATATATGTGTATTGACATACGAGATAAGATAAGGTAGTGACGCTGTGCAAATAACATCCAGGCCACGCTACCAAGTTTCCTACCTTTACATTCCTACTCTCTATACTTCCTACTTATGTATGTAATTCTCTTCTTGTGAGTTTTGTCTCATTACATCTGGCACTCCCAGGGACACCACTGACACTCCCAGGTACACCTCTGATACTCCCAGGTACACCTCTGACACTCTGAGGAACACCTCTGACACTCTCAGGAACACCTCTGACACTCTCAGGTACACCTCTGATACTCCCAGTTACACCTCTGATACTCCCAGTCACTCCTCCGACACTCTCAGTTACACCCCTGACACTCCCAGGTACACCCCTGACACTCCCAGATACACCTCTGATACTCCCAGGTACACCTCCGACACTCCCAGGTACACCTCCGATTGTCCCAGGTACACTTCTGACACTCCCAGGTACACCTCCGATACCCCCCAGGTACACCTCCGATAGTCCCACGTACACCTCTGATACTCCCAGGTACACATCCGACACTCCCAGGTACACCGCTGACACTCCCAGGTACTCCTCTGACACGCCCTGTTGCACCTCTGACCTCCCAGGTACACCCCTGACCTCCCTGGTACACCTCTGACACTCCCAGGTACACCTCTGGCCTCCCAGGTGCCTCTTACACTCCCTGGTTCTCCTCTGACACTCCCTGGTACACCTCAGCCACTCCCAGGTACCTCAGACATTCCCAGGCACACCTCTGACACTCCCAGGTACACCCCTGATACTCCCAGGTACACCCCTGGCCTCCCAGGTGCTCCTCTGACACTCCCAGGTACTCCTCTGACACTCCCGGGTACAGCTTTGACACTCCCATGTACACCTCCGACACTCCCAAGTACAGCTCCAATACTCCCAGTACACCTCTGACACTCCCAGGTACACCGCTGACACTCCCAGGTACACCTCTGACACTCCCGGGTACAGCTTTGACACTCCCAGGTACACATCTGACACTCCCAGGTACAAATCTGACACTCCCAGTTACACCTCCGACACTCCCAGTTACACTCCTGACACTCCCAAGTACACCCCTGACACTCCCAAGTACACCCCTGACACTCTCAGGTACACCTCTGATACTCCCAGGTACACCTCTGACACCTCCAGGTTCACCTTTGACACTCCCAGGTACACCAATGACACTCCCAGGTACACCTCTGACACTCTCAGGTACACCACTGACACTATCAGGTACACCTCTAACATTCCCAGGTACTCCTTTGACGCTCCCAGGTACTCCTTTGACGCTCCCAGGTACACCTCTGGCACTCCCAGGTACACCTCTGACACTCCCTGGAACACCTCCGACACTCCATGTACCTGGCCAGCACTCCAGGTACACCTCAGACACTCCCAGGTACACCCTGACCTCCCGGTAGACCTCAGACACTCCAGGTACACCCCTGACATTCCCAGGTACACCTCTGACACTTCAGGTACACCTCTGACACTCTCAGGTACACCTCTTGTTAGATGTTTCAGGTAATGACAAAGTTCTATATATACAGGAAGGAAACACACAAACACCTGTATAGTTTTGTAGGTTCGGTTTACTGGATAGGAGTATGTACACAGAGGTGGATAGCACTGCTCCCTAGCTAAGGTCCTGGTCAACTACCATAGACGACGTATGGCAAGTGATACATTAGCAGCTTCCATACGTCGCCAGGCACATTAATTAAGCGTGTGGGATATGGTAATAACATTGCCACACGCTGCTAGCTAGGCTGAATAAATATAAATGGAACACATACATAATATACATACATAATACATAATCCAGCATACATAATATACATACACCTCCCTCCCCCCTATACGCTCATAGCAAAGTCTTGAGCGGACCTCTTCTTCTGGATCCGTTCTGAGCGTCGAGGGACTTCATCACTGGGAAGGGTGTGGGACTCAACACTGGTGGCGGGGCCAGCAGAAGGCATTGTTACGGGGCGGAGAAAACGGCGGTTCCTCCACCACACGCGACCACTGGGTAACCGCACCTGGTAGTCCCGTGACCTGCCGAGACCCATGACTACGCCTACTTTGTCCCAACGTAGGGAGGTCGGGTCCTGAACACGGACTTGGGTACCGACACTCAACCTGGGGAGAGAACGGGCGTGGTCGTTGTAGCGGGCGACGACGTCCTGAACACGTTCGGCTGCTCGGCGATCACAATCCTCTGTCTTAGCCTGCCACTCCTTGGAGAAGGATTGAGGGTGAGCAGGGACACAAGAACGAAGGGGGCGCCCATACAAAACCTGGGCAGGGGAGCGTCCGGTGTAGTTGGGTGTGTTGCGGAGTTCAAGAAGACCCCGGTCGAAGGCCTCGCAGTCAATATTCCCAGAAGGGGCCACCTTAAGGATGAGGTGCTTCAAGGATTTGACAGCAGCCTCAGCGTGGCCGTTGGACTGCGGGTAATGGGGCGATGACAACACATGCCGGACTCCCCATCGGTCAAGGAACGCAGCAAAGTCCCGGCTTGTGAACTGAGGCCCTCCGTCGGTTCGCAGGCGTACAGGAACGCCCACATCACGGAAGTAGTGGCGGAACTTGCTGGTGGTGGCGGCAGACGTCGTGTCATTACCGCCCTTGATGACAACCGGCCAACCAGAGAGACGGTCGACGATAACCAGGAAGGACTTTCCTGACACACAGAAAAAGTCGGCCGACACAGACTCAAAGGGGCGGGTGGGGTTGTCGTCACTCATGAAGGGTACCTGCTGCTGGCTGGGTTGTAATACGTGGCGGGGCTTACACACCTGGACAGCATTGGAGATGTCGGGGTCGATGCCAGGCCGGAACACAGTCTGTCTTGCACGCCGTTTGGTGGCCTCGGCTCCACGGTGACTGTCATGAAGGCGAGCCAAGGCGTGGGGACGTGATGCAGCAGGGACAACTACCGAAGGAGAGGTGTCACTGGCCAGAGGTAGGGGTAGGGCGGCAGCAGGGTAGTTGCTGCTCCCTTCGTGCACCCTGTTGGCGTATTTTACCTCGAGAATCGGTGTTGGGAAGTCCTGGGAGATGATGGCCAACTCTTGGCAATGTCTGTAGGACAGCAAAGGAGTCAGGACACCATTATGCACGTCAATCCAGGCCTGACACGACCTGTTGCCAAAGGTGACATGTGCATAGAGTGAACCCAGGGCTGGGGCCATCTGTGAACCATCTGCCGTGACGCAGAGGTCCTCGGGAGGCGGTCCTAGATCGCTTGGAGAGAGCCCCAAGCATCGCAAATGCTGGGGACCGATGACTGTAGCATCAGCGCCGGTGTCAGGCAACATCTGAAGACGGGATGACACACCGCCGTAGGTCACGATGACGCTGATGTACTGGGGGGCTTTGGTCCTGGGATGCGAGGAGTACACCCTCCTAAAATGGGTCGGGCTTTGTCCCGGGTCGTCGTGCCTCTGATTTGGCGACTGTGGGCGGCCCTCTCTGGTAGAAGGGCGCTGAAGCTTCCGTTGACGCTGTTCCTTGGGTTTGTTGGAAGGGCAACACTTGTCATAGTGGCCCAGACGGCCGCACACATTGCACTGGACGCGTTTGGCTGGGCACCGTACTGTGAGTGACCAGTGGCCCTTACGGTCACAACTGTTGCAGGTAGACTGAGCAGCTGGACATACCTGTGTTCCGTGCTGCTTACCACAGTTGTTGCAAAATGAACCGGGCGTGGACGTGGTGGGCGAAGGCGTAGGAGCAGACTTCTTGTCCTTCTTGTGCCGGGAAACAGCGCGTACAGCTGTAGGGGGAGCTCGGATGGCAGAGGTGGCACACCTGGCAGCCTCATAGGAGCGACATATCGTCAGCACATCCTGAAGAGAAGAGGAAGAGTCGAGGGAGGTGAGGCGTTGGACGAGTTCCTCGTCCTTAACACCCATCAAGATCACCTGCTTCAACTGGGTCTCCTCGCACTGCTGGTGGTGGCCTAAACATATATCTACCTCTTCCGAGGCTCTCTTAAGACGTACATAAAAAGCGTCAAAAGACTCACCCTCCATCTGTCTGCAGCTAAACAATTCCCTCCTGCGCAGAGCTTCATTCTGCTGTCCTTTGATGTGCCGTTGTAGAACGTCCAGTACCTCCTCTACAGATAGCGAAGAGGTTAGGGGTACCTGCAACGTATGTTCTAAGACACGCTGAACTTCCAAGGACAGGCACATACGCAGCTGGATGAGTTGTTTA
>NW_024718205.1:0-13257 GCF_018991925.1 Homarus americanus
AAGTCCCTCGGGAGTTCCTGCGCCCGACCTCCTCAGTGTTTACTCAACATTCATACTTCTCAAGCTCACCTATGCCTCCTCTACCTGGTCTTCCTCCATAAATGCCACACAACGTAATCACAAAGAAAAAGTGCAAAAGAGGGCATGCAAGATTATTCTCTCTCCTTCCTACTCCACATATCAAGAAGCGCTCAAACACTGACCCTCTCGGCTCTTTCTGACCATCACCACGACCTCAACTGCAAATTTGGTGAGAAGCTTCTGCACCGTCCTCGACACTGGCTCCTACTACCACCCGAGATCCCTCGTCCGAGAATTGCTGTTCGACACCACAACCGCATCCAGTCCATACGAGCACGTACTGATCGCAAAAAAAAAGCCCATTCCCAACCTTTGTAAAAATTACCAAAGACTTGTAATCAACCAGTTTATTCACTCCAAGTCAATCTTATCATTTTGCACTGTCCCTATGTTGAAATGCCCTGTATATCATATTTGTATCACTTATGTTACTTGTATATTATTTGTAAATCAAGAGACCCATTCCCCAGTTATGCAACTGTATATTTTCACCCTTCCGGCTGCCATGCTCTTTCAATAAACCGTTAATTATTATTACCATCATCATCATCATCATCATCATCATCATCATCATCAATCATCATCATCATCATCATCATTATCATCATCATCATCATCATCATCATCATCATCATCATATCATCATCATCATCAATCATCATCATCATCATTATCATCATCATCATCATCATCATCATCATCATCATTATCATCATCATCATCATCATCATCATCATCATCATCATATCATCATCATCATCAATCATCATCATCATCATTATCATCATCATCATCATCATCATCATCATCATCATTATACACACACTTACTTACTTTCTTACTTACTTACTTACTTACTTCTACTTACTTCCTACTTACTTACTTACTTCCTTCCTACTTACTTACTTCCTACTTACTTACTTCATTCCTACTTACTTACTTCCTACTTACTTACTTCCTTCCTACTTACTTACTTCCTACTTACTTACTTCCTACTTACTTCCTACTTACTTCGATTCCTGCATTTTTAATAATTTATTCAATGATATAGCGGAATTTCTACTTTTTTCCTGTTATTGTATAATCATCAAAGGCAGAGAGAAGGCAAAGCTCACAGCCCACTGAACAAGAGGCAATGTTGGGATGGCAAACAAGTACGTCTGGCAATCTTTGAGGCAGCATCTGCCTTGCGCATGTTTAAGGGAGGATGTGGAGGTGTTCAGCCTGAGTAGCTTTTATACCTTTCACGCTGTGGATATGTTTACACGCACACACACACACACACACACACACGCGCGCGCTACTACTACTACTACTATGTTGCTGTCACTCGGAATCGAGTATGACGATCATCCAGCTATGCTATAATGATATGAGTTGATAAGTTAATAAGGATATCACTTAGGTTGGTGAGTTCTGAGGTGACTCAAGAGGCCGATACGGGACTGGCAGGGTCGATCACAGAAGTTGGGCATGTGGGTGGCTACATCTAGTGCGGGAGGGGAGGCGGCAGCGTCTTTCCGGCGTTGGCGCTTGTCTGCCTCGTTATACAGTCGGGCTAACTCGAAAGTATCGACACCTTCTTGTGTGGTGCTCCACCTACCGTTACGGTGTGGAGTGATCGACTTCCAGGTGAGGGGGTCGATTTGACACTTTTCAGGTTTGTCTTAAGACTATCCTTATATATTTTCAGTTGCCCGCCAGCATTACATTTACTATTCGTTAGGTGACTGTTAAGTCGCTGCTTTGGCAGTCTACTGTCTTACATGCGGGTAACATAGCCAGTCCAGCGTAGTTCTTCATGGATAATGGTAGCCTCGATGCTGCTACAGTTGGTGTCTGCGAGAATACTGGCATTTGTTCTCTTGTCTTCCCAGCGAACTCGGAGGATAGAATGTGCCTCCTGTATGTGACCCATATCTTGCTGCCATATAGTAGGGTGTGGAAGACCACTGCTTGATATACGTGTAACTGTAGATAATTTCAGCTCCCTACAGCTGAAAACACAGTTTCGGAGTCTGCCAAAGGCTTGAGATGCACATCTGATCCGATGCTGAATCTCTTCATCGATGTCCACGGTGGTGGACAGGTGGGAGCCGAGATACGAAAGTGGGTAACATTAGTGATGGTAGTACCGTTAAGCTGAATGGATGGTGGAGGTGTGGCTGAACTAGGGGCAGGCTGAACGAGAATCTGAGTCATTCGTACATTCATCTCAAGACCGAAGTGTGCATACGCATCTGTGTAGGTGTTCAGGATCTACTGTAGGTCGCGTTCAGTGTGAGCGACAAGGGTGAGGTCATCTGCATACTGAAGTTCAGTAATGGACTCTGCCGACAAATTTATTCCTGCCTGGAGTCGTCTAATGTTGAAAAATTTTTAATCCGGTACCGGATGTCCATCCGACGGCTAAATTTGCGCTGCCACGAGTAAGGAAAGCACCCAAGAAAATGGAAGAGAGAGTTGGTGTCAGTACACACCCTTGTTTAACCCCCATTTCAATAGGGAAGAACTCAGACTGGGTGCCTTTGTGCAGGACACTGCCGTTCATGCCATCGTGGAGTTGCCTCAAAATGGCGATGAATTGGTGGTCAGCCAAAACAACTGAGGGTCCACCAGAGGGCTTTTCTGTTGACCGAGTCGAATGCCTTCGTTAGGTCAATGAAAGCCATGTACCGATCACGACGCTGATCTCTGCACTTTTTTGTATCTGACGGGCAGCAAAGGTCATGTGAGTGGTACTACATGATGGTCTAAAGCCAGATTGAGATTCTGGGAGGAAGTTTTCTGCTTCAGGAAGAAGTCTGTTAAGGAGGACTCGGGCGATAATCTTGCCAGCTATGGACAGTAGCTGCCACAGGCTGACCGGTCTCCCTTGTTCTTATAAATATTGACGATGGAGGAAGTCTTTTAGACCTTGATATTTCCTCCTTTTCCCATATATTCTCCAGAAGAGAGTAGAGACGGCTGGTAAGCAGAGGTCCTCCTGCTCTATACACCTCGGCTGGGATGCCATCAGGCCCTGAGGCTTTGTTATTTTTAATCTGTTTGGTGGCAATAGCTACCTCATCCAGAGATGGAGGATCGCTGAGGTAGGTCAGCTCTGGGTGCTGAAGCACCTGTTGGGTGGTTAGGATATCCACATCAGTGTTTCGGTTGAGCAGTGAATGGTAGTGCTCTTTCCAGCGCTGAAGGAAGCCTTCATCGTCTTTAATTGTGGAGTTACACCATCTGATGAGCGGAGGTGGTCTGCGCCGCAAGTGATTGGCCCATAAAATGTTTTAGTGGGAGTTGTTCTGTAGTTAAAGCAACACCTTTATCATCGACGAGTACATTGATTGCCGGTTCATTTTCATCACTGGGATTTGGTTTTTTGTTGTCGGGTTGTTTATCAGCCCATGTTAGAGCTGCTCTTGGAAAGCATGTGCTACCGCTGGATTCTCCAGACGCTTAGTGTTAAAACCTCTTCTAGAGGCTTGCTGCCTTCGCCGTTTTGGGATGACGTGAAGTGAAAGCTTGGTTTTGACGGGGCGATGATCAGTGTCGCAGTGGTGTAAGCCATGCATGTCATGGATGATGAGGACTTCTCTGCGATCTCTTTCTCTGACAATGATGTAGTCAATGAGATGCCAGTGTTTGGGTCGTGGGTGTTGCCACGAACCTTTGAACTTGTGAGCCTGCCTGAACAACGTATTGGTGATAGTGAGGTTGTGTGTAGCACACTAGCTGAGGAGGAGTAGGCCTTTGGGATTACACTTCCGGAGTCCATTTCTCCCTATGGTTCCTTGTCATTTGTAAGCATCTCGGGCAACTCTGGCAGCGAAGTCACCAAGGAGTACAACCTTATCTTCTCTGGGGATAGAGGTTAGCACTCTGTCGAGATCGGCGTGAAAGGCCTCCTTGATGTCTTCCTCTGTATCCAGTGTTGGGGCGTATGCACTGATAAAGAAGGCTTGACGCGAGTGATTCAGTGGGAATCTAAGCGTAAAGAGATCCACGCTGATCCCAATAGGCATTTCAATTAGCCTGTGTAGGATGCGTTGGCAAATGGTAAAGCCAACTCCGTAAATGTGGTTTCTCTCCTCAGCAGGCTTACCCTTCCAGAAGAATGTATAGCCAGACACCCGTTCTGAGAGTTGACCCTCGTCTGGGTGCCGGGACTCACTGATGGCTGCTATGTTCGATGTTATACCTATCCAGCTCTTTTGCCACAAGGGCAGTTCTTCTTTCAAGACGCTCATTTGTGCCAGTATCCAGAAGGGTCCTGACATTCCATGCAGCGACCATAAAAGGTTGTGTAGTTTGTTTTTGTTTGGATTTTGATTTTGTTTTCGACCGCATAAGGATGACTTTAGTGGGTGCGGTTGCCCAGCCAGGTTGGGTTTTTAGGCAGGCGTTGTTTAGGGCACATTTTCTAGCCCCCTCCGCGTGTGGGTTGAGCAGATTGCACTACTGCCTAGATTTTAGTGCATAAACGACCATCTTATTTGTGCCGTCCATGTACAGAGTTGTGACTAGCGACTCCCGACTGTCATCCCTGCCTGTCCCCGTCGCCACTCGTCCGTCGCCATAGGAGACGGAGTGGGTGAACATGTGCACAAGAGCACCAGGAGTGACGGATTTTATCCCGATTCAACTCACACACGCGCTTATGATATGTTTTTCTAACTCCTCTATTTTTTTTTAAATTGGACCAATTACCAATATTACTTCAGAAAACAGGACAAGCAAATTCTTGCAAGTATATAATGTTGAAATTTTATTACGCAGATTACAAATTTACAGGTATTTATCATGATATTTATTTACATGCTAAAAATAGTGCTGGAAGAGCCGACTAGGAGGGAGGGTAGTTTCATCTCTCACATTAATAAGGTATCGAGACCTGAATATATATATATATATATATATATATTTATATATATATATATATATATATATATATATATATATATATATATATATATATATATATATATATATATATATATATATATATATATATATATAATGCACAAACGATTATTTCTCTCGAAGGTAAACTTGACTGTGTTTGTGGGTTCTTATGAATGGGTTTCGATTATTGCCTCCATCACACGAGGACCCCCCGACATTACTCTCCCCCCACTTCCCTCTCCTCGCTCTATATATTACTGTACAAACTTCGAAAGGGTGAAAGTTAACAGCCGGTGTCTCAATAAGTGTTCGTTGAGCAACACATCATGCAACAGGTGACCTTTAACAATATATAAACAGCTATAGCTTGCCATAACTCTCTCCTCAATAGCTTCCTTAAATAGATGATTGTAACCATCATTTCTACTGAGAATGAATTCGATTATTGGGTCAAACAGTTTACTTCAGTGTATGACTTTTTATTAACTGTGTCAAACAGTTTACTTCAGGAACTGTCTGTTCACAACAGACTATGAAGCAGACAGCGTGGCGTGGATCACCTTGGTGTTGCGTGTCTTCAGAGAAGAGCCTTTCACTCACATGCAAGGGTCGTGCACTAAGAGGGCGGAACTATTGCCAGACTTGTGTAAATAGAACCGGCTAATCCGCTCCTACACGCAAGACGAGGCTTCATTCAGCCTGGTGTATGAGGTGGAGTCTGTCTCAGTGGCCGTGTCTCGAAATAAGGTTTGTTAATATCTGTCCCGGAACATAATTTGTGTGCTCCTGGTACAGGATTCATTGAGGGGTAAATGGTATTATTTGGTGTATCTTCTCGTAAAGTGGCTCTATAAGTTAATTTAGTCTGTAAAAGATACACTAAATTCTCACAAGTTTAAGAAAGAAAGTCGTAAAGCCCAGTGTTGATATTGACTCGAGTTTTCGTCACTTTCCTCCTCTAGTAAAAGTGTTTTGTAAAGAAAATACTGTTTTGGAGTTTCAGTAATATTTGGAAGCAGCGGCAGATGAGAAAATAAAAATAATATTTTAGCAAATATCAAATACTGACCACACAAACACACGCGCACACACACACACACACACATACACACACACACACACACACACACACACACACATTGTGGGTGTTTACTTCTATAAATTTCCTTGTTTGGCTGATGGCTAGTGACTGGGCGGATATCTGAATGCTATCTTACTGACATAGTTACTTAGTCGTCGTTAAACACTATTTTCGGTTACAAAGTCATCATCCCTGCCATCGTCACCAGTATTATCAGGTCGTCATAATTATCACCCTTTTCCCTAATTATAATAATATTAATAATTAGTATCATCAGCAGTATCGTCATCATCACCATCACTCTTATTACAGTCAGCAGTATCGTCATCATCGTCTTGGTCGACGTTGATGTGTAATTATCACTCTTCCCACAGCCCCTCCCTCCCTCCCTCCCCTCTTCCATCATACATAACCCCTCCCTCCTTCCCCTCTTCCACCATATATCACCCCTTCCTCCCTCTTTCCCCCCTTCCACCGTACATCACCCCTCCATCCCTCCCCTCATCCACCAAACACCATCCCTCCCTCCCTCCCTCCCCTCTTCCACCATACATAACCCCTCCCTACCTCCCCTCTTCCACCATGCATCACCCCTCCCTCCCTCCCTTCCCCCCTCTTCCACCAAACAAACATCACCCCTCCCTCCGTCCCTCCCATCTTTCACCATACATCACCTCTCCCTCCCATCATTCACCATACATCACCCCTCCCTCCCATCTTCCACCACCCACATCACCTCTCCTCCCATCCCATTCTGTATCCACCTCTCCCTCCCACTCATTCACCACCATCCTCTCCTCCCATCTTTCTACCACCATCACCTCTCCTCTATATTCCCCTTGTCCACCCCTCCCTCCCATCATTGCATACATCACCTCTCCTCCATCTTTCACCATACATCACCCCCTCCCTCCCATCATTCACCATATCACCTCCTCCCATCTTTCACCGCCCATCACCTCCTCCTCCATCTTTCTGCCATCACCCCTCCCTCCATCAGCCCCACCATGTCACCTCCTCCCATCATTCACCATACATCCACCCCTCTCCCTCCCATCTTTCCTATACATCTTCCCTCCCTCCCATCATTCACCGCATCCCACCCTCACTCCATCATTCACCGCATCACCTCTCCTCCCATCTTTCACCGCCACATCACCCCTCCCTCCCATCATTCACCATACATCACCCCTCCCTCCCATCATTCACCATACATCACCTCTCCCTCCCATCATTCACCATACATCACCCCTCCCTCCCATCATTCACCATACATCACCCCTCCCTCCATCATTCACCATACATCTGCCCTCTCCTCCATGCTACACCATACATCACCCTCCTCCATCATTCTGTATCCACCCCTCCCTCCCATCTTTCACCATACATCACCTCTCCCTCCCATCTTTCACCATACATCACCTCTCCCTCCCATCATTCACCATACATCACCTCTCCCTCCCATCATTCACCATACATCACCCCTCCCTCCCATCTTCCACTATGCTTCACCTCTTGCCTCCCATCATCACCATCTAGACCTGGCCACCAATCTTCCTTGGGTGGCCAGCCTGTGTTATCTCAGCGCGGGCCATCTTCTCGGCGTCTGGTGGTGCTGTTCCTTAATATCACGATACAGCATCTCTTGTCCCCCCCCCCCCTCATCCCATCACCCACTCACATCATGACTATAAACATAAGTAGACCAGAAAGAGATGTAAATGATGTGGGTGGGCCTGTGATGCATCCCAGGGGCTTTTGTCTGTGGCTGCGGGTGTCAGGTAGGCGGGTAAGGGTTGGGGATGGGAGTCTTTCTGTTTCGTGGTGGCCGAGGGTGAGGGCTCGTAGTTGGCGGTACTGGTGGCTGCTGGAGGTATAAGAAGAGGAGATAGCGGTGTGAGGAGGAAGAGGGAAAAGAAGGAGCGGAAAGGAGTAGTAAAAGGAGGGAATTGGTCAATCGTTTAGGAAACTGGAGTGATGTGGTTGGCTGGAGGCGAAGGAAGAGGCAGGGCATGACATAGGAGGATAGAGAAGGAGGAGGAGGGAGTTGGTTACTTTTGGCGGAAACTGGAGTCATGTGGTTGGCTGGAGGAGAAGGAAGAGGAAGGTGGTGACATAAGAGGATAGAGGAGGAGGAGGTGGAAGGAAGGAAGGAATTGGTTAGTCTTATCGGAAGCTAGAGTCTTACGGGTGGCTTGAAGAAGCGGAAGAGGGTGAGTGGCTTTGGTGGTTGGTAATGTATACAGTAGGGGCGTGTGTGAGGGTGTGGGTGAGAAATGATATAAGATGGAGCAGAAGTTTGGGTAGGTATCAAAATATGGGGATAGGATGATGTGACGAGACTCCTGCTGGTAAAAAGAGGAGAAACTATGACATCTCAAGTTGCCCTTTGATGTTATTTCTCTCAAATTTTTTTCTAAGTTGTAAAACGATTTTTTTTCAAACGGTGATGACCCGTGATGACTCTTGATGCCAAATGTTGTTATCCTTTTCGCTAGATTGTCACAACATATCTCACAAGGAATACTTTCATGTAAAGCTTTACCCACTTTAGATCTGGGTCATGATTATTGTCTAATAGCTTTTGGGTGTTTCATAATACTACACATTGTAATTTCCTTCTCTACATTGTTATCAAAGACATTGACCCAGATGTTGAAAATGATGCTCCGACTTTAAGTATCTTAAGCGGATGATAAGAGTAAGTATGTAATAATGAATTCCTAATGAGCCAGGTGGCCCTCACTCTAGCTGTTCCCCCACGCCTGAAGAATAAATCATAAGTGAACGTTGCTGGCTCTCCGTCGTGTTAAAACCCGCCTGCGTGTACTGTACTGTGCCGTACTCCCTGTGCCGGTTGTACTACACGACTCGTGACACGCCGTCCGGTACACTATTACGGTACATTGTCATATAACTAATTTCCTCGAATGACCTTTTAATATTTTCTGCAGATAAAAAAAAAAAACAATGTCTACTAGAAACACTCCTCCAGTCACACGTCGTCTATTAGTGTTTATATTATATAGTAGTAGATTATCTTTATTTCGTGTCCTTGTCTGGCTCTGTCTTTTCCTCACCAAGACACACTCCAAGAGGCTTTCGTGTTCACTTTACCAGAATGTGATGAATGACCATAATGATCACACCTGACAGCCGGCAACTAACACACTTGACAGTTGCTGTACCCTGGGGGAGGGCCTGAGTACCTGGAGGAACTACAGTGCTACGCCGCTCATGTCATTAAGAGAAATACTCCTCCTCTACAGAATACTATTCTAGACCTTAACGAACTCGTTCATTGAAGTTGTGAGAGACACTTTCTTCTCGGAAGTCGTTAATGACTATAAGGAATGTGGCAGTTTAGAGCGCAAGTTGATGGTTCCTTGTAGCGAGGGTCGTTTTGGGTACAGCACCACTACTATTGTCTGTATGTTTATATCAGGAGGTGTGAGTCTATGGCTTCACTAGGAGAAACTCATACTGGTGGGGGGCATGAATTAATGATTACAACACAGGAGGAAGTTTAATTTGTAAGAGAGTGATTCTGAATAGCTGGAGATGAGATTAAAGGTAAGAGGACTTTAATTTAACATGGAGGATGAGAGAGAGTATGTTGGGGGTGTATGTTTTAAAGCGGGTTAAGAAGACTCAGCTCAGCCTCTTAGGTGGCCGTATTGCTCAATAATTTTATATTATTTGCCTATTTCTGGTGTTATTCAGTCTCCAATAACGATTAACTCGTTGTGCAATTAAGAAAACTTTATATATACAAGTATATACATGATGTATACTGTTAGTGGAGAGGTAACTTTGTCTCATATTTCGAGCATAACTTTGGATATATATTGATTAAAGTTTAACACACATTGCTCTACTGGGCCACAACAGAGGAATTTTGTTCTTGGATTCTCAACCCTTGTGTTTGTTCCACTATCTTTCTGGGTAGATTATCATCAATGTCCGTAAAATATTGTATCGGCGTCTGGGACTTAAATAATAAAAATGAGAAGAAAAAAACATATGTGGTAACAGCTGCAAAATATTCCGAATAAAAGAAATATATTGTGTGCCATTCTGGCCAAAAGTAATGTAGAAACCTGAGGAAATTTTGGTAGAAAATCCTCTAGTTTTAAGATGAATTGATAAAATGATTTTGATTATTGATGAGAAAGATATATTAGGTTTAAAGACACACAACAACACGTTTTTAAGTACATAATTTTAAAAGCTGGTTTGTTAAAAAAATCTAAAGTTTGTTTTAGAAAATAGAATATTTATATGTTCAGACGTGAAATACAGTACAAGTGCCCATATTATACATAGACAGCGAAAATGGCTTCAACCACCAAAACACGTGACTGAAACCCAAACTTGTTATAAAATCGGCATGATGGATATGCCACTTATGGGAGTATATAAGTTTCTCCATTATCTGTCATCCTCTTTATTTTCTTAAAGTCTTATCTCCTGACTGCCGTCGTTTTCTTTGAAGTCTTTTCTTCCCCTAATTTATCACTTCCGTCTTTGATGGGCAAGTGACACATCTATAGTTATTATAAATTTCAAACGGTACATTAGTAAATAAACAAGTGTTATAGCGCACAATGCATGGTAGTGAGCATCTCTGAAGTTTGGCGTCCATAGTTGATACCTACAGTCAGCCAACTAATAATAACTAAATGAATAAATAAATAAAATACAGCCAGTTTTATATATATATTAAACTTACGGATACTGTTATGTTGTTCTGGGAAAGGTTATGATATATAGTGTTGTTTGTTTACGTGTGTGTGTGTGAGGGTGAGGACCCCGTGCGGGGTCACAAATACCTCTCGCCGTGTACCAGGTGCTGACGGATTTATACATTTTCTTACTCCGCTATATGTCACCATCCCCGAAGCATTAGTCTCTGTCCTTCCTAACGCAAAATACTTTCAATTGTTTTCATTTAGAGTGATTATGATAATGTTTTTTGGCTGGATAAATTCATGATGCATCTACTGAACTACAGAAGGTTGCAGCTCATCACGACACTGGACACACACATCCCGTTTTGTTATCACTTAAACACATATTTGGAAACATTTGGTTCACCTAAAGATGAGCCACCCCAAATTATTTCACTTGATTAAACACCCTAACGCTACCTGAGGAGGGTTAGATTAGATTAGGGTGTTTAACCATAAGATAAAATTAACTGGGGTGCCTAATATTCAGGTGTATGAGAGATGAGAGCAGGTGTGTTTCCCTGCCACTACCACAAAACAGTTGTAAGATCTTGCTGACTTCAGACTACCAGAGATGACGTAATAGACTAGCACGAGTCGTAACCATTACTTCCACGACGACTGCTTTGTCTGTCAGAGAATGGCCCGCTGATGGCATCTCCGATCTCGTCGTGGGTTCTCAATGGCCTCCAGAGAGGGACTACAATTGAGAGATAGCATGTTGGATGACTGGTGCTCTGATGTAGAGGTGGTGAGTGTAGAAGAGAGACAAGGGGATGAGAGAAAAGAAAGAGGAAGGGATAAAAGAGAGAGAGAAAGAGGGGAGGGGTGGAAGAGAGTGTATGAGAGAGCCAGGGGCAAGAGAGAAAATAGAAGGTGAGAGAGAGAGAAGGTGAGGAGGCGTGAGTGAGAGACTTGGTGGGAGAAAGAGAGAGAAGGTGAGGAGGAGTGTGTGAGAGAGCCACGGGGAAAAAGAGAAAATAGAGGAAGAGAGAGAGAATGTGAGAAGTGTAGGTGAAAGACAAGGGGGAAGAGAGAAAATAGTTAAGAGAATGGGAGGAGGAGAATGTGTGAAAGAGCCACGGGGAAGGAGAGGAGAGTGGGAGAAAGATGGAGAATGTGAGAAAAAAGAGGGAGAACGAAATAGACGGAAAATAAAATTGGATGCTGGAAGAGAGAGAGAGAGAGAGAGAGAGAGAGAGAGAGAGAGAGAGAGAGAGTTGAACAAAGACAAAGACAGTGGATAGATAATGTAATAACTCTAAAAAAAAAAAGAAATGAAGTTTGGAAAGACGTAGGAAATGGGAAAATGGAGAGAAGGGTCGAAAACGATATAGAGGGAAAGAAGAGGAATGAGATAAAGAAGACAGAGAATTTGATAAAAAAATCTAGAAAGAAAGACTCGGGGACAAGTTGACAGGTTTATGGAACATAGAAGATAGGAATAAGAGAAAAAATAGTAAACATAAAAAAAAATGGAATATAAAGGAGAAGAGAAAGGTGTGGAAAATAAACCGGGAGGAAAGAAGGCAGCAGTGAGTCAGTGGTAAAATGATAAACAGGGAATAATGATAAGAAAAAGAAGGAAGGAGGAGGACTTATGAACGTTAAAAAGCTCGAAATATGAAATGATTGTGAATGGAATAGGTAATATGTAGGAGTCGGTGATAATAACAGGAGAGATGACGTAGACGGGGAGAGGCTCCTGAGTGGGGTACAACAGGAAGGTTAAAGGGGAAGGACAAGCCTGCAGGAGACGGTAGGAAGCCAGGGCCACGGGGCAGAAGGAACACGGCGTTGCAGATAGAGAGAGGGAAGAGGGGGGGGGGTGTAAATGGAGGAGAGTGAGACCGAGACAGACACTAGCATGCACAATAACCGGGAATAATAGTAAAGGTAAATGACGGACGAGGAAAAGGAAAATGTGATTACAGTGTTATTAAAACAAGGAGGAGGTGATCCAAATGAAGAGAAAGTTTGGTGAGAACATGTGATACAGAGGAGGAGCGATAATGCCCCAATATCGAAATGAACTCGACTGGGATATGAAAGATTGATGGTTGTTCATGTGAGGCAGAACAGACTCAACTGGGTGTCACGGGACGCTGGTGTCGGCAAAGTGGCCTGGTATTGGTCCGTGAGAATAGCATTGGCGCAAAAGGGCTGGCGGTGGCTCCTGTGTTTACCTCTGGTACGGAGAACTAATACTGACACAGGAGACTGCTGTAATGTTAATGGGAACTAGAAATGTAGTCGAGACCACTAAGTCCGAGGCCAAGACCGAGGCAGAGACCAGCCTCGAGACCTACATCACTGAAGGGAACCAATATTGTTAAACGGGTGTTAAATTTTGACGTCGAGGAGCGCGGCTGTTGCTGTTGGTACGAGAGAATACTGACATGTGATGTTCGTTGATGTTGATAATATCATTAACAATATTGTCAGGAAGGAGTTAATGTTGTCTTATTT
>NW_024718206.1:0-5000 GCF_018991925.1 Homarus americanus
CTGGTAGAGCACGTAGGATGGCACACAACTGTGTAGGAGCGTGGCCACACACCTGCGTTAGGTCACTACAGGGTATTGGTGTAAGTGAGGTAGACTACAATACGTGTCACAGTGTTACATATGTCTACGTGTCTTCTACAGCCAAGTGTTTCGTTATATTAGTTCACTTTTATAAACTGTTGTATCGTACACAAGTTGTCGCTGCTCGTCTCTCGAGGATAGACTGAGAGTTCGTTGGTGAGGGTTAAATTTACAACTTATCTCTCTGTAATAATATTCTGGTCCACGTTATCAACCTGTCAGCTTAATCATCTTGGTGACGGAGGTGAGGAGAGAGAGAGAGCATGTTCGTGGTGGTGGTGTTAGTGGTGGTAGTGGTAGTGGTGGTACTGGTAGTGAGAGAGGCAGCCACTGGGTAATAAGAGCCAATATAAGACCTCATTATAAGTTTTAATGAAGCTGACGTCGCGGTAACTTAATACATGGTTGTGTAGCAGTCGGAGCGTGTGTGAGTCATAACCGAGCAGCGCCTAGGAACTGTTCTTGCGGGTACAAATCTTTCTTTACGTTTACTGGAGCCTTTGTCTGTCTCAGTGTGTAAAAACTATTACTTTCTTTTATTAGCGTTTGTTAGGTACACACATTCTTAGCAATGGTTTACTAGTGAAGAAATCATATTCTTAGTTGTTAATGCTAAGTTCAGCTTTATTATGTAAGCTTTGCGAAAATGTATTTACCATAGTCAGGATGGAGGATGGAATAAGAGGCTGTGGAGTCAGATTCATCCATCCATCACCCTGAACAACTTTGTAGTGGGTGTGATGCTCTCAAATCACCTAACTGACAGAAAAAGACTTTAGTGTCACCTCGCACATCAACACCCCGCCGCGCTGTGTCCACGAGACCACTGTGTCAACACACTCTGTAAGGGGAGAGATTTTTTTCCTTTTATGGATGAACATTTGTACTGATGGCGGGACTAGAGAAGACAGGATAAGATTACTGAAGGCACACGAGAAAGTATTTGACTTTTTTTTAATATATTTAAGACAAAATTTCGCGAATGGTGGTAAAGAGTGTTGTTACTACAGGGAAAAAGTAATATTTTTTCTTAAAATTTTTGTCGTTACATGAATTTAGTTAGAGAAATTTAAACATGGTATGCAACTAAAAACAAGCTGGGGTGATGAATTAAGTTACACTACAAACAGTTGCCTCGTAAACAAGCGTGAGTTAGTTAGACACTTTTTGTTTTGTGTGTTTTTGCTTTTTTACGGGGATTAGCCCACCCGGGCACAGGTCACCGACCCACATCCGGGCCTGGGGGGCGAAAATTTAATAATAATAATAATAATAATAATAATGATAATAACAACGAACCATAAGGAAATACAAAAATGAAAAAAAAAAGATCAAGAGTGAGAAACAATATTTGTATGTTGTGTTGTCAATAGTAAGAGAAACAATTGAGACCCTGCAATTGTGTGTAAATGAGGCAGAAAGTCAGATCAACAACCTGGGACTTAGTTACAATTTTCGTGATGCCACATGGCAGCAGGATCTACCATTAGACAACACATTATGCTTTCAGTACCTTCCCAGGCGGTAGTACCTCCCTGTTTGAGGGCTGCCTACTACCTACTGCCTACTTCTCTTGCTGTACTGGACGTCGCCAAGACTACTGTATGTATCTCAGTCCTATGGAATGATGAACCAGGGCAAATTTGCTTGGATGCGAGAATTGTGTTAGAATCCATGACCATGCATTTACAAAGCTGGAACACACGCACGCACATATATACACAATCGTACATGAGCACTTACACTCACAGAACAATACGTGAGCAAGTAAATACACACACACACACACACACGTAGTAATAGCAGCAGCAC
Source organism: Homarus americanus (assembly GCF_018991925.1). Taxonomy (NCBI): domain Eukaryota; kingdom Metazoa; phylum Arthropoda; class Malacostraca; order Decapoda; family Nephropidae; genus Homarus; species Homarus americanus. Next base: position 1,894 of record NW_024718206.1, read on the forward strand.
GCTACTTGTGTTCCACCACCGGCGGCTTAGTGTTAGTCACTGTGAGATAATGACATTAAACACACACATATAATACGAGTAATACCTCATGTAAGTCCCCCACAATCATATATATATATATATATATATATATACAGTATGCATATAGCCTCTCTTGTACTGTACATTAATAACAATAATTATAACATGACGCAGGCACCCCGGAACACAAGTCACCCATTTCTCTATTAATCAAGATTTTTTTTTACTTCTCTCCAAGAAACTTACCTCCTGTGTGTGGTTGTTAATCTCGCACGACAAACACTGGTGTCGGAGCTGAATGTTTTATTGTATTGTTTTTCCGCCCAGTTAGTGTGTACTGGAGGTAAGTGGCTTATGTTGGAGAGTGTACACACACACACACACACACACACACACACACACACACACACACACAATAATAATGATAATAAGAACTCATGCGGAAAAGTTTGCAACACTTGTGGCAGAAAACGGCACAGCACAAGAAGCAATGCGTTTACTAAAGAGAGAATTGTGAGGGCGGGGAAACATGAAGAAGCTGAAGGAGAGAAAATGTTATAGCAAAAGTTGTCACATGTTGAGGACCACAGCAACACCTGCCTTGTGGCTTTAATGGTTGTGTTGTGTTGCTGGTGTTGTGAGCCACCGAGTGTTAGGGACTTTGTTGTGTCCTGGTAATATTAGTATACTCAACTATTATTATATTTGCAACACAACTTAGCATTATGCCAAAGACATATTTAGCATACAGTTAACATTAACCAATTCCTTCACAAATACATATGAGGCGCCTAGAATGGGAACGTAAGCGTCAAAATCACGATTTGGAGATGTGGCCACAGGCGTGTCCACTGGCCTTTGTTCTACATGATCAACCTGACTGAGTGTCGCTTACGCCGCCTCAAGGTCGAGAATTCCATTGGAAGAACACTTAACTACTATACCCAATTTTGTGATATTGATTTATTTTTTACTTTTAGGGGGGGTGGGGGGATGTGGCATATGGGGCTCAACTTTCCACAGGCATCATCCCTTATACGGTCCAACTTTTGTGAAAAGTTTCATTGAAATCCCTGCAGTAGTTTCCATGGTACATAAACTTAAAACTTAAAATGTGATTTACTCAAAAGAGGCGTTTTGGAGATACGTCATTCCCATTATACTGTAATGCCACATTGTCAAAAGGTTGAAAAAGGTTGTACTTCCCCCAAACTTGTGTGAATCAGAATAACTTACCAGGTCTCTGCCTCACTCACTCACACGCCCGTATTTACTCTAAAATGTCCTTCTATTTTTTTAAGATTTTGGTTTCGTATGATTGTCAATGTTATTGTATGGTGGTCGTGCTGGGGAGGAGGGGGTCGTGCTGGGTAGGAGGGGGTCGTGCTGGGGGGGCAACTCTAGGATGGTGATGAGTTTTGTGAGGTGCCGTGTTGATCTGTGACTGGCTCAGCTAGTGCTGGTCTTACCACACTTCAGACCTTCACGGCATTGGTTGAGTGTTTGTAAGTTTAAGGCCTTAAGAACATCCTGGTAACCTGTGTGTGTTTGTGTACGTGTGTTTGTGTACTTGTGTGTGAACTGTATTGTGTGTATGTATGTATGAATGTATGTGTGTAAAGGTACCACCTCCGATTTTTTTTTGGGGGGGGGAGGGGAGACCCGTAGCCTCAGAACACAACACAACAACAAACAAGAAAAAATATTCTTCCTGATTACATTTACATATTATCAGCCCTTATCATCCCTCAGCTCCTGGCGGCAGGTCGAGAGTCATGCAGGTAAACAACCTTCGCTCAGCGGCCTACAGTACTGACACTCTGGGGGATTCATTTAACCTGGAAGCCTCGATAGTTTCAGGTGTTTTTGCCGTTATAAAGATATTGGAGGTAATTTATCCTGAGGTGGCCAATTTTGGTCAACGGGTAAACTCAGGAGGGGCGTCTGTCATTCTACCTCTTATATTTTCTCAGCATTTTCCTCAGCATGCGGTGAATTATAACCAGTTTAGTCTTAAATTACTGCTTGGTGGATGCTCTCGGGGGGTTGAATATGATCCTTATGTCAATACTGCTTGCGTGGCTATTAAAGTATTATGACCGCTTTATTACACAGGTGAGCTGCTGCCCCGACCACACCCATTATCTAGTGTAAACAGTGCTCCACCCTCCCTCTCTCCATTACTCCCCCTGTTTACCCCACCCTCCTATACAGCCCCCATCCTCCCTCTCTCCCTTATCCTCCCTCTCTCTACCATCCTCCCTCTCTCCCTCACCCTCGCTCTCGCCCTCACCCTCCCTCTTTCCTTCACCCTCCCTCTCTTTCCCATCCTCTCATACAGTCTCCATCCTCCCTCTCTCCCTCACCCCCTCACCCTTCCCTCTCGCCCTCACCCTCCCTCGTTCCTTCACCCTTTCTCTCTCTACCATCCTCCCATGCAGTCGTCCATCCTCACATACAGCCTCCATCCTCCCTCTCTCCCTCGTCCTCCCTCCCTCCCTCCCCACCTCCCCTTTCGCCCTCCCACCTCCCTCTTTCCTTCACCCTCCTTGCTCATATTTGTCTTATTCGTGGCTTCACTCTTAACTCCTCTTCTCTATCTCTTATCTTTCTCTCAGCCTTTACCACACCATATATTTATCATGCTTTATCACCTGATTACCATCCATGGATTTTTTCTCCTCAGTTAATGTATAAAAGTGTATTTTCTTTCACCCCATAAAATTTTAAGTTAAAGTTTTCTATACATTCTTCCCAAAAATTTTAAGTTTATTAAAAAAAAATCATACTCTCTTTTTATTATTATTATTATTATTATTATCGTGAACAACAGAGTAAGTTCCCCCACCTCGCCCACCTGCCTCGTATCTCCCACACACTACTGGGGGAACCTCTCTACCTACCTACCTGTACCTGCCTGCCTGCCTGCCCACTGACACAACAATTTCAGTATTTTCATTTAGTTGATCTACAAAAACTCCTCTCGCTTAAATCAAACTGAAGTAAAAAAAAATGGAAAATATATTAAATTTTATTGGTTAACTATTTCAGTTATGAATCACAAACTGTAACTATATTAATTCCTT
>NW_024718207.1:0-14182 GCF_018991925.1 Homarus americanus
GATAACAAAGGCCTCTGGTCGAGTATAACAAAGTTCTCTGGTCGAGAATAACAAAGTCCCCTGATACTAGTATAACAAAGTTCCCTGACCGAGTATAAAAAAGTTCCCTGGCCCTGTATAACAAAGTCCCCTGTTCGAGTATAACAAAGTCCCCTTATCGATTAAAACAAAGTCCCCTGGTCGAGTATAGTAAATGGCCCTGATCGAGTAAGACAAAGTCCCCTGATCGAGTATAACAAAGTCCCCTGACCGAGTATAACAAAGCCCCCTGGACGAGTATAACAAAGTCCCCTGACAGAGTATAACAAAGTCCTCTGCTCGAGTATAACAAAGTCCTCTGATTGAGTATAACAAAGTCCCCTGGTCGAGTATAACAAAGTCCCCTGATCGAGTATAACAAAAGCCCCTTATCGAGTATATCAAAGTCCATTGGTCAAATATAGGAAAGTTCACTCATCGAGTATAACAAAGTCCCCCGATCGAGTATAACAAAGTCCCCTGGTTAAGTATAACAAAGTCCCCTAATCGAGTATAACAAAGTCCCCTGGTCAACTATAGCAAAGTCCATTGGTCAAATATAGGAAAGTCCACTGATCGAGTATGACAATGTCCCCTGATTAATTATAAAAAAGACCCCTGATGGAGTATAACAAAGTCCCCTGCTCGAGTATAACAAAGTCCCCAGATCGAGTATAACAAAGGCCCCTCATCGAGTATAACAAAGTCCATTGGTCAAGTATAAAAAGTCCCCTGGTCGAGTATAACAAAGTGTCCTGATCGAGTATAACATAGTCCTCTGGTCGAGTATAAAAAAGTCCCCTGATTGAGTATAACATATCCCTTGATCGAGTATAACAAAGTCCTCTGGTCGAGTATAACAAAATCCCCTGATCGAGTGTAACAAAGTCCCCTGATCTAGTAAAACAAAGTCCCCTGTTCGAGTCTAACATTAAGTCCCCTTATTGAGTATAACAAATTCCCCTTATCGAGTATAACAAAGTCCCCTTATTGAGTATAACAAAGTCCCCTGATCGAGTGTAACAAAGGCCTCTGGTCGAGTATAAAAAATTCCCCTGATCGAGTATAACAAAAATCCCCTGATCGAGTATAACAACGTCTCGTGGCCCAGTTTAAAAAAGTCCCCAGATCGAGCATAACAAAGTCCGCTAATCGATTATAACAAAGTCCCCTGGTCGAGTATAACAAAGGACCCTGATCGAGTAAGACAAAGTCCCCTGAATCGAGTATAACAAAGTCCCCTGATCGAGCATAACATATCCCCTGATCGAGTATAACAGAGTCCCTGGTGGAGTATAACAAAGTCCCCTGGTCGAGTATAACAAAGTTTTCTAATCGAGTATAACAAAGGCTCCTGGTCGAGTATAACAAAGTCCTCTGATCAAGTACAACAAAGTCCTTTGATCGAGTTTAAAAAAGTCCCCTAATCAAGTAAAACAAAGTCACCTAATCGAGTATAACAAAGTCCCCTGATCGAGTATAACATATCCCCTGATCGAGTATAACAAAGTTCTCTGGTCGAGTATAACAAAGTCCCCTGATCGAGCATAACAATGTCCCCTGGTCGAGTATAGCAAAGTCCATTGGTCAAATATAGGAAAGTCCACTGATCGAGTATGACAAACTCCCCTGATCATGTATAAAAAAGTCCCCTGGTCGAGTATAACAATGTCCCCTGATCGAGTATAACAAAGTCCCCTGGTCGAGTATAACAAAGGAGTATAACAAAGTCCCCTGATTTAGTATAACTAAGTCCCCTGATCGAGTATAACAAAGTACTCTGGTTGAGTATAACAAAGTCCCCTGATCGAGTATAACATATCCCCTAATCGAGTATAACAAAGTCCTCTCGTTGAGTATAAAAAAGTCCCTTGATTGCGTATAACAAAGTCCCCTGGTCGTGTATAACAAAGTCCCCTGATCGAGTATAACAAAGTCCCCTGATCCTAGTATAACAAAGCCCACTGGACGAGTATAACAAAGACACCTGAACCGAGTATATCAAAGTCCCCTGATCGAGTATAACATATCCCCTGATCGAGTATAACAAAGTCCCTGATGGAGTATAACAAAGTCCCCTGGTCGAGTATAACAAAGTTTTCTAATCGAGTATAACAAAGGCCCCTGGTCGAGTATAACAAAGTTTTCTAATCGAGTATATCAAAGGCCCCTGGTCGAGTATAACAAAGTCCTCTGATCAAATATAACAAAGTCCTTTGATCGAGTATAACAAAGTCCCCTAATCAAGTATAACAAAGTCCCCTGGTCGAGTATAACAAAGGGCCCTGATCGAGTAAGAAAAAGTCCCCTGATCGAGTATAACAAAGTCCCCTGATCCTAGTATAACAAAGCCCACTGGACGAGTATAACAAAGACACCTGAACCGAGTATAACAAAGTCCCCTGATCGAGTATAACAAAGTCCCTGGTGGAGTATAACAAAGTCCCCTGGTCGAGTATGACAAAGTTTTCTAATCGAGTATAACAAAGGCCCCTGGTCGAGTATAACAAAGTCCTCTGATCAAGTATAACAAAGTCCCCTAATCAAGTATAACAAAGTCCCCTGGTCGTATATAACAAAGTCACCTGATCGAGTATAACAAAAGGCCCCTCATTGAGTATAACAAAGTCCATTGGTCAAGTATAGAAAGTCCCCTGGACGAGTATAACAAAGTCCCTTGATCAAGTATAACATAGCCCCTGGTCGAGTATAAAAAAGTCCTCTGGTCGAGTATAAAAAAGTCCCCTGATCGAGTATAACAAATTCCCCTGATCATAGTATAACAAAGCCCACTGGACGAGTATAACAAAGACACCTGAACCGAGTATAACAAAGTCCCCTGATCGAGTATAACAAAGTCCCAGGTGGAGTATAACAAAGTCCCCTGGTCGAGTATAACAAAGTTTTCTAATCGAGTATAAGAAAGGCCCCTGGTCGAGGATAACATCGTCCTCTGATCAAGCATAACAAAGTCCCCTAATCAAGTATAACAAAGTCCCCTGGTCGTATATAACAAAGTCACCTGATCGAGTATAACAAAAGGCCCCTCATTGAGTATAACAAAGTCCATTGGTCAAGTATAAAAAGTCCCCTGGTCGAGTATAACAAAGTCCCTTGATCAAGTATAACATAGCCCCTGGTCGAGTATAACAAAGTCCTCTGGTCGAGTATAAAAAAGTCCCCTGTTCGAGTATAATAAAGCCCCCTGCTCGAGTATAAGTAGGTCCCCTGATCGAGTATAACAAAGTAACCTGATCGAGTATAACAAAAGCCCTCATCGAGTCCAAAAAAGGTCCCTAATCGAGTATAAACAAGTTCCCTGATCTAGTATAACAAAGGCCTCTGGTCGAGTATAACAAAGTCCCCTGGTCGAGTATAACAAATTCACCTGTTCGAGTCTAACATTAAGTCCCCTTATCGAGTATAACAAATTCCCCTTATCGAGTATAACAAAGTCCCCTGGTCGAGTATAACAAAGGCCCCTAATCGAGTATACCAAAGTCCCCTAATTGAGTATAACAAAGGCCCTGATCGAGTATAACAAAGTACTCTGGTTGAGTATAACAAAGTCCCCTAATCGAGTATAACATATCCCCTGATCGAGTATAACAAAGTCTTCTGGTCGAGTATAAAAAAGTCCCCTGATTGCGTATAACAATATCACCTGGTCGTGTTTAACAAAGTCCCCTGATCGAGTATAACAAAGGCCCCTCATTGAGTATAACAAAGTCCATTGGTCAAGTATAAAAAAGTCCCATGGTCGAGTATAACAAAGTCCCCTGATCGTTTATAACAAAGTCCCCTGGTCAAGTATGGCATATCCCCTGATCGAATATAACAAAGTCCCTGGTGGAGTATAACAAAGTTCCCTGATCGTATATAACAAAGTCTCCTGATCGAGTATAACAAAGTTTTCTAATCGAGTATAACAAAGGCCCCTAGTCGAGTATAACAAAGACCCCTGATCGAGTATAACATATCCCCTGATCGAGTATAACCAAGTCCTCTGATCGAGTATAACAAAGTCCCCTCATCGAGTATAACAAAGTCCCCTGGTCGATTATAACAATGTCCCCTGATCGAGTATAACAAAGGCCCCTTATCGAGTATATCAAAGTCCATTGGTCAAATATAGGAAAGTTCACTCATCGAGTATAACAAAGTCCCCCGATCGAGTATAACAAAGTCCCCTGGTTGAGTATAACAAAGTCCCCTAATCGAGTATAACAAAGTCCCCTGGTCACCTATTGCAAAGTCCCCTGGACGAGTATAACAAAGCCTCCTCATCGAGTATAAAAGAGGCCCCTAATCAAGTATAACAAAGTCCCCTGGTTGAGTATAACAAAGTCCCCTGATCAAGTATAACATATATCCTGATTGAGTATAACAAAGTCCTCTGGTCGAGTATAACAAAATCCCTGGTCGTATAACAAAGTCCCCTGATCGAGTATAACAAAGGCCCTCATTGAGTATAACAAAGTCCATTGGTCAAGTATAAAAAAGTCCCATGGTCGAGTATAACAAAGTCCCCTGATCGTGTATAACAAAGTCCCCTGGTCAAGTATGGCATATCCCCTGATCGAATATAACAAAGTCCCTGGTGGAGTATAACAAAGTTCCCTGATCGTATATAACAAAGTCTCCTGATCGAGTATAACAAAGTTTTCTAATCGAGTATAACAAAGGCCCCTAGTCGAGTATAACATTGGTCATATATAGGAAAGTCCACTAATCGAGTATGACAAAGTCCCCTAATCAAATTCAAAAAAGTCCCCTGGTCGCGTATAACAAAGTCCCCTGATCGAGTATAACAAAGTCCCCCGATCGAGTATAACAAAGTCCCCTGGTTGAGTATAACAAAGTCCCCTAATCGAGTATAACAAAGTCCCCTGGTCAACTATAGCAAAGTCCCCTGGACGAGTATAACAAAGCCTCCTCATCGAGTATAAAAGAGGCCCCTAATCAAGTATAACAAAGTCCCCTGGTTGAGTATAACAAAGTCCCCTGATCAAGTATAACATATCCCCTGATTGAGTATAACAAAGTCCTCTGGTCGAGTATAACAAAATCCCCTGATCGAGTATAACAAAGTCCCTTGATCGAGTAAAACAAAGTCCCCTGTTCGAGTCTAACATTAAGTCCCCTTATTGAGTATAACAAATTCCCCTTATCGAGTATAGCAAAGTCCCCTTATCGAGTATAACAAAGTCCCCTGAACGAGTGTAACAAAGGCCTCTGGTCGAGTATAACAAAGTCCCCTGATCGAGTATAACAAAAATTCCCTGATCGAGTATAACAACGTCTCGTAACCCAGTTTAACAAAGTCCCCAGATCGAGCATAACAAAGTCCCCTAATCGATTATAACAAAGTCCCCTGGTCGAGGATAACAAAGGTACCTGATCGAGTAAGACAAAGTCCCCCGAATCGAGTATAACAAAGTCCCCTGAACGAGCATAACATATCCCCTGATCGAGTATAACAGAGTCTCTGGTGGAGTATAACAAAGTCCCCTGGTCGAGTATAACAAAGTTTTCTAATCGAGTATAACAAAGGCTCCTGGTCGAGTATAACAAAGTCCTCTGATCAAGTATAGCAAAGTCCTTTGATCGAGTATAAAAAAGTCCCCTAATCAAGTAAAACAAAGTCACCTAATCGAGTATAACAAAGTCCCCTGATCGAGTATAACATAACCCCTGATCGAGTATAACAAAGTTCTCTGGTCGAGTATAACAAAGTCCCCTGATCGAGTATAACAATGTCCCCTGGTCGAGTATAGCAAAGTCCATTGGTCAAATATAGGAAAGTCCACTGATCGAGTATGACAAACTCCCCTTATCAAGTATAAAAAAGTCCCCTGGTCGAGTATAACAATGTCCCCTGATCGAGTATAACAAAGTCCCCTGGTCGAGTATAACAAAGGCCCCTAATCGAGTATAACAAAGTCCCTTGATTTAGTATAACTAAGTCCCCCGATCGAGTATAACAAAGTACTCTGGTTGAGTATAACAATGTCCCCTGATCGAGTATAACATATCCCCTAATCGAGTATAACAAAGTCCTCTGGTCGAGGATAAAAAAGTCCCTTGATCCCGTATAACAAAGTCCCCTGGTCGTGTATAACAAAGTCCCCTGATCGAGTATAACAAAGTCCCCTGATCCTAGTATAACAAAGCCCACTGGACGAGTATAACAAAGACACCTGAACCGAGTAAATCAAAGTCCCCTGATCGAATATAACATATCCCCTGATCGAGTATAACAAAGTCCCTTGTGGAGTATAACAAAGTCCCCTGGTCGAGTATAACAAAGTTTTCTAATCGAGTATAACAAAGGGCCCTGGTCGAGTAGAACAAAGTTTTCTAATCGAGTATATCAAAGGCCCCTGGTCGAGTATAACAAAGTCCTCTGATCAAATATAACAAAGTCCTTTGATCGAGTATAACGAAGTCCCCTAATCAAGTATAACAAAGTCCCCTGGTCGAGTATAACAAAGGGCCCTGATCGAGTAAGAAAAAGTCCCCTGATCGAGTATAACAAAGTCACCTGATCCTAGTATAACAAAGCCCACTGGACGAGTATAACAAAGACACCTGAATCGAGTATAACAAAGTCCCCTGATCGAGTATAACAAAGTCCCTGGTGGAGTATAACAAAGTCCCCTGGTCGAGTATAACAAAGTTTTCTAATCGAGTATAACAAAGGCCCCTGGTCGAGTATAACAAAGTCCTCTGATCAATTATTACAAAGTCCCCTAATCAAGTATAACAAAGTCCCCTGGTCGTAAATAACAAAGTCACCTGATCGAGTATAACAAAAGGCCACTCATTGAGTATTACAAAGTCCATTGGTCAAGTATAAAAAGTCCCCTGGACGAGTATAACAAAGTCCCTTGATCAAGTATAACATAGCCCCTGGTCGAGTATAACAAAGTCCTCTGGTCGAGTATAAAAAAGTCCCCTGTTCGAGTATAATAAAGCCCCCTGCTCGAGTATAAGTAGGTCCCCTGATCGAGTATAACAAAGTCCCCTCATCGAGTATAACAAAAGCCCCTCATCGAGTCCAAAAAAGGCCCCATCGAGTATAACAAAGTTCCCTGATCTAGTATAACAAAGGCCTCTGGTCGAGTATAACAAAGGCCCCTCATCGAGTATAACAAAGTCCCCTGATCGATTATAACAAAGCCGCCAAATCGAGGATAACAAAGTCCCCTGGTCGAGTATAACAAAGTCACCTGTTTGAGTCTAACATTAAGTCCCCTTATCGAGTATAACAAATTCCCCTTATCGAGTATAACAAAGTCCCCTTATCGAGTATAACAAAGTCCCCTGATCGAGTATAACAAAGGCCTCTGGTCGAGTATAACAAAGTCCCCTGATCGAGTATAACAAAAATCCCCTGATCGAGTATAACAACGTCTCGTAGCCCAGTTTAACAAAGTCCCCAGATCGAGCATAACAAAGTCACCTAATCGATTATAACAAAGTCCCTTGGTCGAGTATAACAAAGGGCCCTGATCGAGTAGAACAAAGTCCCCTGATCAAGCATAACAAAGTTCCCTGATCCTAGTATAACAAAGCCCCCTGGACGAGTATAACAAAGTCCCCTTATCGAGTAAAATATATCCCCTGATCGAGTATAACAGACTCCCTGGTGGAGTATAACAAAGTCCCCTGGTCGAGTATAACAAAGTTTTCTAATCGAGTATAACAAAGGCTCCTCGTCGAGCATAACAAAGTCCTCTGATCGAGTATAAAAAAGTCCCCTAATCAAGTAAAAAAAAGTCACCTGATTGAGTATAACAAAGTCCTCTGATCGAGTATAACATATCCCCTGATCGAGTATAACAAAGTCCTCTGGTCGAGTATAACAAAGTCCCCTGATCGAGTATAACAAAGTCCCCTTGTCGAGTATAGCAAAGTCCCCTGATCGAGTATAACAAAGGCCCCTCATCGAGTATAACATTGGTCATATATAGGAAAGTCCACTGATCGAGTATGACAAAGTCCCCTAATCAAATTCAAAAAAGTCCCCTGGTCGCGTATAACAAAGTCCCCTGATCGAGTATAACAAAGTCCCCTGGACGAGTATAACATATCCCCTGATCGAGTATAACAAAGTCTTCTGGTCGAGTATAAAAAAGTCCCCTGATTGCGTATAACAAAGTCCCCTGGTCGTGTATAACAAAGTCCCCTGATCGAGTATAACAAAGGCCCCTCATTGAGTATAACAAAGTCCATTGGCCAAGTATAAAAACCCCTGGTCGAGTATAACAAAGTCCCCTGATCGTGTATAACAAAGTCCCCTGGTCAAGTATAGCATATCCCCTGATCGAATATAACAAAGTCCCTGGTGGAGTATAACAAAGTCCCCTGATCGAATATAACAAATTCTCCTGGTCGAGTATAACAAAGTTTTCTAATCGAGTATAACAAAGGCCCCTCGTCGAGTATATCAAAGTCCTCTGTTTGAATATAACAAAGTCCCCTGATCGAGTATAACATATCTCCTGATCGAGTATAATAAAGTCCTCTGGTCGAGTATAACAAAGTCCCCTCATCGAGTATAACAAAGTACCCTTGTCGAGTATAAGAATGTCCCCTGATCGACTATAACAAAGGCCCCTCATCGAGTATAGCAAAGTCCATTGGTCAAATGTAGGAAAGTCCACTCATCGAGTATAACAAAGTCCCCCGATCGAGTATAACAATGGCCTCTGGTCAAGTATGACAAAGTCCCCTGATCAAGTATAAAAAAGTCCCCTGGTCGAGTATAACAAAGTCCCCTAATCGAGTATAACAAAGTCCCCTGGTCGACTATAGCAAAGTCCCCTGATCGAGTTTAACAAAGCCCCCTCATCGAGTATAAAAGAGGCCCCTAATCGAGTATAACAAAGTCCCCTGGTTGAGTATAACAAAGTCCCCTGATCAAGAATAACATATCCCCGGATTGAGTATAACAAAGTCCTCTTGTCGAGTATAAAAAAGTCCCCTGATCGAGTATAACAAAGTCCCCTGGTCGAGTATAACAAAGTTTTCTAATCGAGTATAACATGTCCTCTGGTCGAGTATAACAAAGTCCCCTCATCGAGTATAACAAAGTCCCCTGGTCGAGTATAACAATGTCCCCTCATCGAGTATAACAAAGGCCCCTCATCGAGTATAGCAAAGTCCATTGGTCAAATATAGGAAAGTCCACTCATCGAGTATAACAAAGTCCCCCGATCGAGTATAACAATGGACTCTGGTTAAGTATGACAAAGTCCCCTGATCAAGTATAAAAAAGTCCCCTGGTCGAGTATAACAAAGTCCCCTAATCGAGTATAACAAAGTCCCCTGGTCGACTATAGCAAAGTCCCCTGGTCGAGTATAACAAAGTCCCCTGGTTGAGTATAACAAAGTCCCTGATCAAGTATAACATATCCCATGATTGAGTATAACAAAGTCCTCTGGTCGAGCATAAAAAAGTACCCTGATCGAGTATAACAATGTCCCCTGGTGGAGTATAACAAAGTCCCCTCATCGAGTATAACAAAGGCCCCTCATCGAGTATAACAAAGTCCATTGGTCATGTATAAAAAAGTTCCCTGATCGAGTATAACAAAGTCCCCTGGTCGAGGATAGCAAAGTCCCCTGATCGAGTATAAAAAAGCCTCATGATCGAGTATAACAAAGTCCCCTAATCGAGTATAACAAAGCCCCCTGCTCGAGTATAACAAAGTCCCCTGGTCGAGTATAGCAAAGTCCCCTGATCGAGGTTAACAAAGCCTCCTGATCTAGTATAACAAAGTCCCCTGATCGAGTATAACAAAGTCCCTTGATCTAGTATAACAAAGGCCCCTGACCGAGTATAACAAAGGCCCCTCATCGAGTATAAGAAAGTCTCCTGATCGAGTATAACAAAGCCGCCAAATAGAGTATAACAAAGTCCCCTGGTCGAGTATAACAAAGTCCCCTTATCGAGTAAAACAAAGTCCCGTAATCGAGTATAACAAAGGCCCCTGGTCGAGTATACCAAAGTCCCCTGATCGAGTGTAACAAAAGTCCCCTAATCGAGTATAACAAAGTCCCCTAATCGAGAATAAAAATGTCTCCTGGTCCAGCGTAACAAAGTCCCCTGATCGAGTATAAATAAGTCCCCTGGCCCAGTATAACAAAGTCCCTAGATCGAGCATACCAAAGTCCCCTGATCGATTATAACAAAGTCCCCCGGTCGAGTATAGCAAAGGGCCCTGATCGAGTAGGACAAAGACCTCTGATCGAGTATAACAGAGCTCCCTGGATGAGTATAACAAAGTCCCCAGATTGAGCATAAGAAAGTCCCCTAATCGATTATAACAAAGTCCCCTGATCCTAGTATAACAAAGCCCCCTGGACGAGTATAACAAAGTCCCCTGAACCGAGTATAACAAAGTCCCCTGATCGAGAATAACATATCCCCTGATCGAGTATAACAAAGTCCCTGGTGGAGTATAACAAAGTCCCCAGGTCGGGTATAACAAAGTTTTCTAATCGAGGATAACATAGGCCCCTGGCCGAGTATAACAAAGTCCTCTGATCAAGTATAACAAAGTCCCCTGATCGAGGATAACAAAGTCACCTAATCAAGTATAACAAAGTCCCCTGATCGTGTATAACAAAGTACCCTGATCGAGTATAACATATCCTATGATCGAGAATAACAAAGTCCTCTGGTCGAGTATAACAAAGTCCCCTGATCAAGTATAACAAAGGCCCCTCATCGAGTATAGCACAGTCCATTGGTCAAATATAGGAAAGTCCACTGATCGAGTATGACAAAGTCCCCAGATCAAGTATAAAAGAGTACCCTGGTCGAGTATAACAAAGTCCCCTGATCGAGTGTAACAAAGTCCCCTGTTCGAGCATAGCAAAGTCCCTTGGTCGAGTATAACAAAGCCCCCTCATCGAGTATAACAAAGGCCCCTAACCGAGTATAACAAAGTCCCCTGATTGAGTATAACAAAGCCCTCTGGTTGAGTATAACAAAGTCCCCTGATCGAGTATAACGTATCCCCTGATCGAGTATAACAATGTCCTCTGGTCGAGTATAAAAATAGTCCCCCGATCGCGTATAACAAAGTCCCCTGATCGTGTATAACAAAGTCCCCTGATTGAGTATAACAAAGGCCCTTCATTGAGTATAACAAAGTCCATTGGTCAAGTATAAAAAAGTCCCCTGGTCGAGTATAACAAAGTCCCCTAATCGAATAAAACAAAGTCCTCTGGTCGAGTATAAAAAAGTCCCTGATCGAATATAACAAAGTTCCCTGCTCGAGTATAACAAAGTCCCCTGATCGAGTATAACAAATCCCCTCAACGAGTATAACAAAGTCCATTGGTCAAGTATAAAAAAGTCCCCTGGTCCAGTATAACAAAGTCCCCTGATCGAGTATAACATATCCCTTGATCGAGTATAACAACGTCTCCTGGCCCAGTTTAACAAAGACCCTAGATCGAGCATAACAGAGTCCCCTAATCGATTATAACAAATTCCCCTGGTCAAGTATAACAAAGGGCCCTGATCGAGTAAGACAAAGTCCCCTAGTCGAGCATAACAATGTCCAATGATCCTAGTATATCAAAGACCCCTGGACGAGTATAACAAAGTACCCTGAACCAAGTATAACAAAGTCCCTGATCGAGTATAACATATCCCCTGATCGAGTATAACAAAGTTCCTGGTGGAGTATAACAAAGTCCCCTGGTCGAGTATAACAAAGTTTTCTAATCGAGTATAACAAAGTCCCCTCATCGAGTATAACAAAAGCCCCTCATCGAGTCCAAAAAAGGCCCCTAATCGAGTATAACAAAGTTCCCTGATCTAGTATAACAAAGGCCTCTGGTCGAGTATAACAAAGGCCCCTCATCGAGTATAACAAAGTCCCCTGATCGATTATAACAAAGCCGCCAAATCGAGGATAACAAAGTCCCCTGGTCGAGTATAACAAAGTCACCTGTTTGAGTCTAACATTAAGTCCCCTTATCGAGTATAACAAATTCCCCTTATCGAGTATAACAAAGTCCCCTTATCGAGTATAACAAAGTCCCCTGATCGAGTATAACAAAGGCCTCTGGTCGAGTATAACAAAGTCCCCTGATCGAGTATAACAAAAATCCCCTGATCGAGTATAACAACGTCTCGTAGCCCGTTTAACAAAGTCCCCAGATCGAGCATAACAAAGTCACCTAATCGATTATAACAAAGTCCCTTGGTCGAGTATAACAAAGGGCCCTGATCGAGTAGAACAAAGTCCCCTGATCAAGCATAACAAAGTCCCCTGATCCTAGTATAACAAAGCCCCCTGGACGAGTATAACAAAGTCCCCTTATCGAGTAAAATATATCCCCTGATCGAGTATAACAGAGTCCCTGGTGGAGTATAACAAAGTCCCCTGGTCGAGTATAACAAAGTTTTCTAATCGAGTATAACAAAGGCTCCTCGTCGAGCATAACAAAGTCCTCTGATCAAGTATAACAAAGTCCTTTGATCGAGTATAAAAAAGTCCCCTAATCAAGTAAAAAAAAGTCACCTGATTGAGTATAACAAAGTCCTCTTATCGAGTATAACATATCCCCTGATCGAGTATAACAAAGTCCTCTGGTCGAGTATAACAAAGTCCCCTGATCGAGTATAACAAAGTCCCCTTGTCGAGTATAGCAAAGTCCCCTGATCGAGTATAACAAAGGCCCCTCATCGAGTATAACATTGGTCATATATAGGAAAGTCCACTGATCGAGTATGACAAAGTCCCCTAATCAAATTCAAAAAAGTCCCCTGGTCGCGTATAACAAAGTCCCCTGATCGAGTATAACAAAGTCCCCTGGACGAGTATAACATATTCTCTGATCGAGTATAACAAAGTCTTCTGGTCGAGTATAAAAAAGTCCCCTGATTGCGTATAACAAAGTCCCCTGGTCGTGTATAACAAAGTCCCATGATCGAGTATAACAAAGGCCCCTCAATGAGTATAACAAAGTCCATTGGCCAAGTATAAAAACGCCCCTGGTCGAGTATAACAAAGTCCCCTGATCGTGTATAACAAAGTCCCCTGGTCAAGTATAGCATATCCCCTGATCGAATATAACAAAGTCCCTGGTGGAGTATAACAAAGTCCCCTGATCGAATATAACAAATTCTCCTGGTCGAGTATAACAAAGTTTTCTAATCGAGTATAACAAAGGCCCCTTGTCGAGTATATCAAAGTCCTCTGTTTGAATATAACAAAGTCCCCTGATCGAGTATAACATATCTCCTGATCGAGTATAATAAACCTTCCGTCGAGTATAACAAAGTCCCCTCATCGAGTATAGCAACAGCACCCTTTGTCGAGTATAAGAATGTCCCCATCGACTATAACAGCCCTCATCGAGTATATAAAAGTCCATTGGTCAAATATAGAAAGTCCACCATCGAAAGTATAATTAAAGTCCCATCTATATAACACTTCAGTCATATGACAAAGTCCCTGATCATATAAAAGTCCCCTGTCGAGTATAACAAAGTCCCCTAACTGAGTATAACAAAGTCCCCTGGTCGACTATAAGTAAGTAGCAGTCCCCCGATCGAGTTTTAACAAAGCCCCTCATCGAGTATAAAGAGGCCCTTAATCGAGTATAACAAAGTCCCCGGATGAGTGATAACAAAGTCCCCGGATCAAGTATAACATATCCCCGGATTGAGTATAACAAAGTCCTCTTGTCGAGTATAAAAAAGTCCCCTGATCGGGTATAACAAAGTCCCCTGGTCGAGTATAACAAAGTTTTCTAATCGAGTATAACATGTCCTCTGGTCGAGTATAACAAAGTCCCCTCATCGAGTATAACAAAGGCCCCTGGTCGAGTATAACAATGTCCCCTCATCGAGTATAACACAGGCCCCTCATCGAGTATAGCAAAGGCCATTGGACAAATATAGGAAAGTCCACTCATCGAGTATAACAAAGTCCCCCGATCGAGTATAACAATGGACTCTGGTCAAGTATGACAAAGTCCCCTGATCAAGTATAAAAAAGTCCCCTGGTCGAGTATAACAAAGTCCCCTAATCGAGTATAACAAATTCCCCTGGTCGACTAAAGCAAAGTCCCCTGGTCGAGTATAACAAAGTCCCCTGGTTGAGTATAACAAAGTCCCTGATCAAGTATAACA
>NW_024718208.1:0-5000 GCF_018991925.1 Homarus americanus
AGTATAAATAACAACATTTCACGTCAAGGATTATGTTGCCACAGCGCACACGACAGATGATGACTGTCTTTATTAGTCAGCTGTACAGTGACCATGACTCAGAGAACACAGATGAAAAAGTTACACTTCTGCTCATGTATATTTGGGTTCACTGTTTGCTCGTCGCCGGCCTTCAGTATGTCTCAAATGTAAAAAAAAAAAATCGTAAACACCCCAATGCTACCTGGGAAGATTAGGTTAAGTAAGGTTAGGTTAGCGTTAGGGTTTTTTAATCATCAGGTGAAGTATATTGGGGGGGGGGGGCCCTTATCTTCAAATGACCCAACAAAAGTTAATAACGCACGGTAATCTTTCTAATTGTAAATAGAGTCACCTGTATACACTCTGCCAGGTGACTCAACCACTAACAAGGTGCCAAAGGTAACAGTCTTGGCATCACCTTCAACGTAACAGATCCACCACCACCACCACCACCATCATCACTATCATCACCATCAGCCTCCAACACTTCTTACCCGGCTTCTTCAGGTACTACTGCTGCGTTCGGCGTCTCAAGAAGTCTCACTTCAAACTTAAGAACATTGATCGAGTCTAATTTACTTAAGTTATGGCTTTTTCTACCTTTTTCCGTAAAGGTTTTATATGGTGAATAGTCTTTATGCCCGGTGTGAGTGTGTGTGTGTGTGTGTGTGTGTGTGTGTGTGTGTGTGTGTGTGTGTGTGTGTGTGTGTGTGTGTGTGTGTGTGTGTGTGTGTCTGTGTGTGTGTGTGTCTGTGTGTGTGTGTCTGTGTGTGTGTGTGTGTGTGTGTGTGTGTGTGTGTGTGTGTGTGTGTGTGTGTGTGTGTGTGTGTGTGTGTGTCTGTGTGTGTGTGTGTGTGTGTGTGTGTGTGTGTGTGTGTGTATGTGTGTGTGTGTGTGTGTTTGTGTGTGTGTGTGTGTGTCTGTGTGTGTGTGTGTGTGTGTGTGTGTGTGTGTGTGTGTGTGTGTGTGTGTGTGTGTGTGTGTGTGTGTTCTGTGTGTGTGTGTGTGTGTGTGTGTGTGTGTGTGTGTGTGTGTGTGTGTGTGTGTGTGTGTGTGTGTCTGTGTGTGTGTCTGTGTGTGTCTGTGTGTGTGTGTGTGTGTGTGTGTGTGTGTGTGTGTGTGTGTGTGTGTCATAACGGTTCATTCTATCCTCCTTAAACACGAAGGGTCGATTCAGGTAGGTGCTGAAACATCACTCAGCTCATCCTCAGAGACCTTTGTGAAGCAGATTTTTTCTAAGCAGAGACTAACAAGAAAATATTACTGTCATCATAATAAGTAACAGGTGATTGATTGGACACACACACACACACACACACACACACACACACACACACACACACACACACACACACACACACACACACACACCTTGTATTCATGAACATATTTCATCCATTTGACTGCCAATCTTTTTTTTTTTTTTTTAGAATCCAAAGTGTCTGAGTTTTTCAGTAGTTATTTCACAATGAACATCGTCTTTTATATCTACACACTAAAAAAACAAATACAAAACTAACAAATACAAAACAAACAAAAAACGACTTCTTAATACTGACCGACACGAAATGACCGAATTCAGTCTCCCATTTACCATGTCATTCTGAACTACTGTATGTAACAAATTAACACTAGTACTCGATACGCTAATTTGTTTAACTCGTTTTGTACTCTGCCACCCGCCCGAGTACAGTAAATTAGTCCGGTGATTAAAATACCTTAAAACTTCTTTGGGTACGATGAAAACCCATTTGAATTATGATGACTTAATCCCATGAGTACGATGACTTAACCCCTTGAGTACGATGATTTAACCCCATGAGTACGATGACTTAACCCCATGCGTACGATGACTTAACCCCATGAGTACGATGGCTTAACCCCTTGAGTACAATGACTTAACCCCATGAGTACGATGACTTAACCCCATGAGTACGATGACTTAACCCCTTGAGTACGATGACTTGTGACCGTTTGAATACAGACTCTTAAACTTCCCACACACCCACCCTAACCTCCCCCACACTCTACTCCTTAACCTCCCACACTCACCCCATCCTCCCACACTCCACTCCCCACCCTCTCCCACACCCACCCCACCTCCCCACACCCACTCCATTCCCACACCACTTCCACCTCCCACATTCCACCCTTAACTCACTCCACACCCACCCTTAACCTCACCCACACCCACCCTTAACCTCACCCACACCCACCCTTAACCTCACCCACACCCACCCTTAACCTCCCACACCCACCCTTAACCTCCCACACCCACCCTTAACCTCACCCACACACCACCACAACAGATAATATTCCCCCACACATTTCAGTTTCTTTAGAGAGAATTAAGCGATGCATCACATTGGTATTTTGATGGTCAGTTTCAAGAGGCCGGGGAGAAAATGTCTGATGAGCTCTGTTGAATATTTTCGTTCCCTATTATTTTTTCTGTTTTATTTAATTTTATCGTATTAGCATCGTTGCCCCTCCTCCCCCTCCTCCTCCCCCCCCCAAAAAAATAAGAAACTCTTAATGTTTTTTATTCTTTCAAGAAATATTTTTTTTTACTCTTTCTTTAATCTAAGTTTGGTGGCATCGATAAAAAAATCCTTCTTATTTGACGACATCGACGGAAAAAAATACATTAGTTGAGAAAAAAAGATAAAATTGTTTTGTGTTTTTTTATCGTAATTTAACGGCATCGACGGGGAAGAGAACACAACGGACGGAGGAGGAGGCGAGGTCATCCACGCCTCCTCCTGACGCGGCCGTGTGGTGGTGGTGGTGCTCGATAATGTTCAGTCAGGGGACACAGGGAGATAGAGACAGATAGACAGAGACAGATAAACAGACAGATAGACAGAGACAGATAAAGATGGATACAACCCCAAGCATAATGACCAGGTCAGTAACTGGAAACTTAACCATGGGTGGAGGAATAGCGGGGGTAGTGAGGTGGGAGGGATAAAGGGGTGGGAGGGATATGGGTGGAGGGATAGGTGGGTGGAGGGATAGTGGAGGAGGGATAGTGGGTGGAGGGATAGGGGGAGGGATAGTGGAGGAGGATATGGGGTGAGGGATAGTGGAGTGGGGGATAGTGGGTGGAGGGATAGTGGAGTGGGAGGGATAGTGGGGTGGAGGGACAGAGTGGGGGGATAGGAGTGGGGGGGGATAGTGGGGTGGAGGGATAGAGAGTGGGGGGGATAGGTGAGGAGGGATAGTAGAGTGAGGGATAGTTGGTGGAGGGATAGTGGGAGTGGGAGGGATAAGGGGTGGGAGGGATAAGGGGTGAGGATAGTAGAGGGGGGGGATAGTGAGTGAGGATAGTAGAGTGGAGGGGATAGAAGTGAGTGAGGGATAGCGGGGTGGAGGGATAGCGGGGTGGAGGGATAGTAGGAGTGGGGGATAGGTGGGAGTGGAGGGATAGTAGAGGGAGGGATAGTGGAGTGGAGGGATAGCGGTGGAGGGATAGTGGAGGAGGGATAGTGGAGTGGAGGGATAGTGGAGTGAGGGATAGAGTGGAGGGATAGCGGGGTTAGTGTCTAGGGCATAAGTGCGTTACCTGTTGCCATAGTGGGAATAGAGTGTGTTGATCCAGGGAGACGAATTTTACCCGAAAGGAATTGAGTAATCGACCAAAATAAAATATTAGGCGAATTTGAGAACCATTGGTATAATCTTTTCCTATTAATTTGCATACTGAAGTGATGAGCTGGATTAGAATATTGATGAGCTCTGGTTTTGATCTGTAAAGGTGTTTGGTTTGAGAGAGAGAGAGAGAGAGAGAGAGAGAGAGAGAGAGAGAGAGGGGGGGGGGAATCCGTATCCGCGCTCAAAGGATTTTTTAACAGATTTTTTACTCTCTCGGATTTTGAATGATGTTGCGGGAATTCCTTGTAGGTTTATGTGAGGTCTCTGAAAGGTCAAAGGTCAAGTATTTTTTTATCCACACCAGCTACACCACCATCATCATTCCTCGACACACTACACCTGCTCCCCGACACACCTTTGGGACGTCTCTACACCCCACTATTCCAGACCAGCACCCAAGACACTCACATCTGGGACGAACCCGAGTGGTGAGAGGATTGCTTCACCTGTACTTGAGGAATTGTTGTGTTTACGTGGAGGTTCCCGTTCTTTGAGAGTCTTGCGTGCGTTTCCTTTTTCTCTCTCATAGTGAAGCCCTCCTCCTCTTCTCCTCCTCTTCTTCCCCATCCTCGTCCTCCTCTTCCTCCTCTTCTTCTCTTCCCCTTTTTTCCCCTCCTCGTCCTCCTCTTCCTCCTCGTCCTCCTCTTCCTCCTCGTCCTCCTCTTCTCCTCCTCTTCTTCCCCATCCTCGTCCTCCTCTTCCTCCTCGTCCTCCTCTTCCTAGTCCTCCTCCTCCTCCCCCTCCCTGGACTGGTACATCTCACCCCCTACAGTTTCTTGATGTTCCTATCCTGTCTTTCTTCCCCCAGTTCATTTTTTTTGGTGTAGTTGAGGCGGTGTGGTGGTTAGACAGTTAAACAGAATAGTGGTTGGTCATTAGAATCAACCTAGTCTTCAAATATTACACTAATGGCGGATTACGTACACGACATAATTTGCTATTCAAGCTGTCAAAAGGTGCAACACTTCTAAATATCAGGTAGACAGAGAACACTTGTTTCTTAGACGCATTCTTCCTGTAGTCTAACCCAGGAAGACTGTCTATACACGCATGTTGTACCTGTAGGAGTGTACCGTGGAGGCGTGTCTGGTCAGGGCTGGGGACTCGCTATCTTGCTTACAGAGGGACGCATCAAGACCCCGCCGCTAACTAAGAGAGAACCTCGGTAAAGCTCAGGTTACCAAGACCATCAACACCAGTATACAGTTTATCTTCTAGTGTTAATGTGCCCCGAGAACTGTAACTCCTGAAGCCAGATTATTGTTGCTGTTTCTTGATGAGCTAAACAACACACTACTGTGCAATTAACGATAGCTACGATCATG
>NW_024718209.1:0-44384 GCF_018991925.1 Homarus americanus
CTTACCTCCCAGGTACTCCTCAGACACACCAAGGTACACCTCCGACACTCCCAGGTACACTTCTTACACTCCCAGGTACACCTCTGTGCTCCCTGGGTACATACCACAACAGCATGCCAGGTGCCCACCTCATACACTCCCAGGTACACCTCAGACACTTCCAGGTACCCTCTGACCTCCCAGGTGCTCCTCCCCCTGACCTCTCTGGGTACACCCCTGACACTTGGTGCCCTCCAGCCTCCCAGGCTGCTGCACCCCACTCCCAGGTACTCCTCAAGACACACCCAGGTACACCTCCCGACACTCCCAGGTACCTCCGATACTCCCAGGTACTTCTTACACTCCCAGGTACACCTCCCAGCCTCCCAGGCCACACCCCTGACACTCCCAGGTACTCCTCTGACACTCCCTGGTTTCACCTCCCAACCTCCCAGAGTACACCTCCTGACCTCTCTGGTACACCTCTGGCCTCCCAGGTACACATCGACACTCTTACTTGCACCTCCTGGCCTCCCAGGTACGCCTCCGACACTTCCATTTTATCTCCGGCCTCCCAGAGCTAAGCCTCCCGTGCTCCCAGGTACACCTCTGACATTCCCAGGTACACCTCTGACCTCTTGGGTACTACTCTGACACTCCCCGCAGTGCACCTCCTACACTTCCTGGTTCTCCCCCTGACACTCCCAGGTACACCTCAGACCTCCCAGTTACACCTCAGACACTCCCAGGTACACCTTAGACACTCCCAGGTACACCTCCTGACACTCCCAGGTACATCTGTGATGCTCACAGGTACCCACCTCTGTCCTCCCAGGTACTCCCTAACACTCCTAGTACCCACCTGGCCTCCCCAGGTACACCTCTCGCCACTCCCAAGAGTGCCTCGGCCTCCCAGGCACACCTCTGACCTCCCAATTGCTCCTCTGACACTCCTGGTGCACCTCTGACACTCTGAATACTCCTCAAATGCTCCTGATTTTTTACCTCTGACACTCCCAGGTATACCTCTTACACTCGCAGTTCTCCACTGACACTCCCCATTTTCTCAAGACTTGCTCCCAGGCCATCAGCTCTCCCAGGTACACCTCTGACTTTCTCCCAAGTACCCCTGATGCTCTCATGAGACTGCTCTCCACACTCCCAGGTACTCCTCCCCGGCCTCCCAGGTACACCTCTGACACTCACAGGTACACGTCTGACCTCCTGATACCTCTGTTGCTCCCAGATCTCCTCTCCGCATACTCCCTGTTACCTCAGAACATGCAATTTTCAGACATTCCCAGGTACACCTCGGCTTGCTCCCATTACACCCCAACACTCCCGAGACTCGTCCTGACACTCCCGTGCTCCTCTGTGCCCAGGTACCCCTCTGGCTTGCTCCCAGGCCCTGCAACTCTGATACTCATGAGTATGCCTCCCAGCAGTCCCAAGTGCCCCAGCCTCCAGAGTACCGCCCCCCAGCACTGCTGGGGTTTCCGCTGACTGCTCATGTACCTCAGACACTTCCAGGTACCTCAGTTGCTCCCCAGGTACCTCTGCTACTCCCAGGTACACCTCTGGCCTCCCAGGTACACTGGGGCATCCCAGGTGCACCTCACACACACTCCCAGGTACACCTCTCACACTCCCAGGTGCTCACTCTGACACTCGCTGGTGCTTCTCTCGTACTCCCAGCTACACCTCAGACACTCCCAGGTGCACCTCCAGACACTCCCCAGGTACACCTCAGGCACTCCCAGGTTCACCTCCTGACACTCCCAGGTACACCGCTGTCTCTCCAGTACACCTCCCAACCTCCCCAAGTACACCTCCGTTTGCAGCAAGGGCTTTACCTCTGGCTCTGAGTATGCCTCAGGTGCTCCCAGGCACACCTCTGGCACTCCAGGTACACCTCCCAGAAACTCCCAGTGCACTGGCTTACTCCCAGGGACACCACCCAGGCCTCCCAAGTACTCCTCCAGACACTCCCTGGTACACCCCTGAGCATTCCCAGGTACACCTTTGACTTGCTTCCAGGAACTCCTGATGCTGCCCAGGAACTCCTCCCAGCCACTCCCAGGTACACCTCCCCTGACACTCCCAGGTACACCTATGACACTCCCAGGTACACCTCCGACCTCCCAGGTACACCTCCAACACTCCCAGGTACACCCTGAGCCTCCCAGGTGCTCCTCTGACCTCCTCTGGTACACCCCCTGACCTCCAGGTGCATGCAACACTCCCAGGTGCTCCTGACCTCCCAAGAACTGCTCTGACACTCCTGGTACGCCTGCGACACTCCCAGGTACACCTCCGGCCTCCCAGGCCCACCTGACACTCCCAGGTACTCCTCTGACACTCTCTGGTACACCCCTGACTCTCTGGTTTGCTTCTGCTCCAGGTTGCTCCACTGACCTCCCAGGAACTGCACTGGCCCCTCCTAGGTACGCCTGCAGCCTCCCAGGTACCTCCGGCCTCCCAGAGTACACCTCCAGCTTGCTCCCAGGTACTGACCTCCCAGTGCTCCTCTGGCCTCTCTGGTACACCCCTGACCTCCCAGGGACTCCTCCCCAGCCTCCCAGGTACTCCTCTGACACTCCCCAGGTGCCTCTGTGCTCCCAGGTACGCATCTGACCTCCCCAGGTACACCTGACATCTCAGGGGTTTTGTCTCCGACTCTCCCAGTTACACCTCCGTCACTTCCAGTTACACCCCTGACACTCCCAGGTACACCTCCTGACACACCCAGGCACTCCTCTGACACTCCCTGATTTCACCTCTGACTTGCTCCCAGGTACACCTCTGGCTTACTCCCAGGTACACCTCTGACGCTCCCAGGGCCTCCTCTGGCCTCCCGGGCCACCTCCCGGCCTCCCACTGGTACACCAGTGACACTCTCAGACCATCACTTACACTCCCAGGTGCTCCTCCAGAGCACACCCAGGTACACCTCCGACACTCCCAGGTACCCACTTCTTACACTCCCAGGTACACCTCTGTTTCCTGGTACATACCACAACCACTGCCGGGCCTTTCCTTACTCCCAGGTACCCACCTCGAACACTTCCAGGTACCCTCCCCAGGCACTCCCGTTGCTCTGGCCTCACCCCTGTTTCCCTCTGACTTGCTCCCAGATAATCCTCTTCTTACACTCCTGGTTCTCCTCTGACACTCCCAGGTACACCTCAGACACTCCCAGTGCCTCCCAGCACTCCCAGGCACCGCCTCAGGCAGCTTCAGGTACATCTCTGACACTCACAGGTATACCTCTGTCACTCCCAGGCCTCCTGACACTCCCTGGTACACACCTGACACTGCAAGGTACCTTCTGCTCCATTTACCTCAGACACTCCCAGGTACCTCTGTGTCCATTACACCCCAACACTCTCAGGACTCCTCTGACTTACTCCCAGGTACTCCTCTGGCCTCCCAGGTACCTCTGACCTCCCAAGTACACATCTGGCTCCAAGTACACCCTGGCCCCACTCTCAGGAACACCTCCGACACTCTAGGTACACCTCAGACACTCCAGGTACACCTCTGACACTCCCTAGTACACCTCTGGCTCCCAGATACTCCTCTGATGCTCCTGATACACCTCCAGGCTTGCTCCCGGGTACACCTCAGACACTCCCAGGTACACCTCTGACCTCCCCAGGTACACATCTGACACTCCCAGGTACACCCCTGACACTCTCAGGAACACCTCCGACACTCCCGGGTACACCTCCAGACACTCCAGGTACAGCTCTGACACTCCTGGTACACCTCTGACACTCCCAGATACTCCTCTGATACTCCATGATACCTCAAACCTCCCGGGTACCTCAGAACCTCCCAGGTACCTCTAGCCTCCAAGTACACCCCAACCTCCCAGAGACTCCTCTAACACTCCCAGGTACTCCTCCGACCTCCCACAGGTACACCTCTGACACTCCCAGGTACCTCCCCAACCTCCCAAATTTTTGACACTCTCCAGGCCCACCTCCGACACTCCCGTTACACCTCTGATGCTCCCAGGTACCTTTGACACTCCCAGGTACCCCCCAGCCTCCCAGGTCTCCTGATAATCCCAGGTATACCTCTGTCCTCCCACATTACACCTCTGACACTCCCTAGTGCACCACCCCGGCCTCCCAGGTACACCTCTTACCTCCCTGGTTCTCCTCTGACACTCCAGGTACACCTCAGGCCTCCCGTTACCTTGAACACTCCCAGGTACCTCTGTTACTCCCAGGTACATCTCTGAAACTCCTGGGTACACCACTGTCTCCCAGGTACTCCTGACACTCCCTCAAGTACACCTGGCTTGCTCCCAGGTACACCTCATACCTCCCAGGTACCTCAGGCTTGCTCCCAGGTACACCTCTTCCCCTCCCAGGTACTCCTCTGACCTCCCTGGTACACCTCTGGCCTCCCCAAATACTCCTCAGATACTCCTGGTACACCTCTGACCTCCCAGGTATCTCTCTTACTCCTGGTCTCCTGGCCTCCCAGAGTGTGCCTCAGGCACTCCCAGGTACCTCAGACACTCCCAGGTACACCTCCTGACTCTCCCATTACATCTGATGCTCTCAGGGGACTCCTCTTACTCCCAGGTGCTCTCTGACACACCAGGTACACCTCCTGACATCACATGTGCCATCTGACCTCCCAGGTACACCCCCTGACACTCTCAGGAACACCTCTGACTTACTCCAGTACACCTCCGACACTCCAGGTACACCCATGACACTCCAAGTACTCCTCAGACACTCCTGGTACACCCCTGACACTCCCAGGTACATCTTTGACACTTCCAGGGCTCACTGATACTCCCAGGTACACCTCTGACACTCCCAGGTACACCTCTGACACTCCCAGGTACACCTCTGACGCTCCCAGGTACACCTCAGACACTCCCAGGTACACCTCCAACACTCCCAGGTGCACACCCCTGACACTCCCAGGTACTCCTCTGTGCTCTCTGGTACACCCCCTGACACTCCCAGGTGCACTTCTGACACTCCAGGGAACTGCTCTGACCTCCTGGGTACGCCTGCAACACTCCCAGGTGCACCTCCGACCTCCCAGGTGCACCTCCAACCTCCCAGGTACCCCTGACACTCCCAGGTGCTCTCTGACAGCCTCCCAGGTACACCTCCCAGCACTCCTGTTGCCTCTGATGCCCAGGTATACCTCTGACAGTCCCAGGTACACCGCCCCGGCTTGCTCACGCCAGCCTCGGAGCACTTCCAGGTACACCTCAGACACTCCCAGGTACCTCTGCTTCTCCCAGGTACCCACCTCTGACACTCCCAGGTACCTTAGACACTCCCAGGTACACCTCACCTCCCAGGTACACCTCTCACACCTCCCAGTACTCTTCTGACTTTCGCTGGTACGTCTCTCCTTGCTCCCAGCTTCACCTCAGGCCTCCCAGGCCACCTCCAGCAGACACTCCCAGGTACCCAGGCACTCCAGGTTCACCTCTGGCTCCCAGGTACACACGCATCCTCCCAGTACACCTCTGACACTCCCAGGTACACCTCCGATTGGCCAGGGAACACCTCTGGCTCTCCCAGGTATGCCTGCTTGAACACTCCCAGGTGCACCTCTGGCACTCCCAGGTGCACCTCCAGAAACTCCCAGGTATGCCTCCGACACTCCCAGGTACACCCATGACCTCCCATGTGCTCCTCAGACACTCCTGTTGCCCTGGCCTCCCAGGTACACCTTTGTCAGTTCACGACTCCACTGATACTCCCAGGTACACCTCTGACTCCCAGGTACCTCTGAAACTCCCAGGTACACCTCCTGACACTCCCAGGTACACCTCCGACACTCCAGGTACCTCCCAACACTCCCAGGTACACCCCTGACACTCCAGGTACTCTCTGACTCTCTGGTACACCCTGGCTTGCTCCCAGGTACACTTCTGACCTCCCAGGTACTCCACCCCAGCACTCCCAGGAACTGCTCCTGACACCCTGGGTACGCCTGCGACACTCCCAGGTACACCTCCGACACTCCCAGAGTGCACCTCCAACCTCCCAGGTGCACCCTTGACACTCCCAGGTATTGCTCCTCTGACACTCTCTGGTACCCTGACACTCCCAGGTTTTGCCTCCGACACTCCAGGTACACCATGACACTCCCAGGCCTCCTTGAACACTCCCTGGTACACCCCCAACACTCTGGGTTTTACCTTTGACACTTCCAGGAACTCACTGATATTCCCAGGTTGCCTCTGACACTCCAGGTACCTCTGTGCTCCCAGGTACCTCTGACGCTCCCCAGGTACACCTCCCGACACTCCCAGGTACCTCCTTACTCCCAGGTACACCCCTGACACTCCCAGGTGCTCCTCTGACACTCTGGTACACCCCTGACACTCCCAGGTACCTTCTGACCTCCCAGGTGCTCCACCTGACACTCTCCCAAAGTTTCTCTGACACTCTAGGGCCACGCCTGCGACACTCCCAGGTGCACCTCCGACACTCCCAGGTACCTCCAACACTCCCAGGTACACCCCTGGCCTCCCAGGTGCTCCTCTGGCACTCCCAGGTACACCTCTGACATGCTCCCAGATGCACATCGGCCTCCCCAGGTGCACATACCGACGCACTCTCAGGAACACCTCCGACACTCCCAGGTGCAGCTCTGACATTCCCAGGTACACCTTTGACCTCCCAGTTACCTCTTCACTTCCAGTTACCTCGGCCTCCAGGTACACCCCAGCCACTCACAGGTACACACTCTGAGCCTCCCAGGTACACCTCTGACACTCCCAGGTACTCCTCCCCAGCACTCCCTGGTTCACCTCTGTCCTCCCAGTAGCTTACCTCAGCCTCCCAGGTACACCTCCCCAGCACTCCCAGGCCATGCCTCTGACACTCCCCTGGTACACCACCCAACACTCTGGGTACAACACCTACACTCCCAGGTACTCCTCAGACACTCCCAGGTACACCTCCGACACTCCCATTTTTACCTCCGACCTCCAGTACACTTCACCCACAACTCCCAGGTACCTCTGACAGTCCCAGGTACACCTGACCTCCCAGGTACTCCTCTAACAATCCCAGGTGCTCCTCTGACACTCCCAGGTACACCTCTGGCATTCCCAAGGTACCTCTGACATTCCCCAGTTACACCTCCAGGCTCACTTCCAGTTACACCCTGACCTCCCAGGTACACCCCTGACACTCCCAGGTACCTCTGATGCTCCCAGGTACCTCTGACACTCCCAGGTACACCTCCCGTACTCCCAGGTACAACTCTGACTTGCTCCCAGGTACTCCTCCCCAGCCCTCCTGGTTTCACCTCAGATCTCCCAGAGTACACGCTCTGGGGCTTTCTCTAGTACACCTCTGACACTCCCAGGTACATCCCCTGACCTCTCCAGGTACGCCTCCCCTGGCTTGCCTCCCAGAGTACGCCTCCCGACACTTCCAGTACATCTCCACGACACTCCCAGGTAAACCTCCCGTGCTCCCAGGTACCACCTCTGACATTTCCCAGTACCTCCCCGGCCTCCTAGGTACTCCTCTGACACTCCCAGGTACACCTCCTGACCTCCCAGGTACACCTCTTACACTTCCTGGTTTCTCCCCTAACCTCCCAGGTACACCTCAGAACCTCCCAGGTACACATCAGACACTCCCAGGCACACCTCTCGGCCTCCCAGGTACCTCTGACTCCCAGGTACACCTTGACACTGCAGGTACTCCTCTGACTTGCTCCAGGGTATCCTCTGTCACTCCAGGTACCGTCTTCCCAGGTACCTCTGCTTCCTCCCCGGGTGCCTCCGTCACTTCGGTGCCCCCCAACCTCCCAGGTACACCTGACTCTCTCCCAGGTACCTCTGATACTCCCAGGTACACCTCTGGCTTACTCCCAGGTACACCTCCGGCCTCCCAGGTACACACCCCCTGACACTCCCGGGTACCTCCTGATGCTCCCAGGTACACCACAGACACTCCCAAGTACACCTCCAGGCTTGCTCCCAGGTACACCTCCTGATACTCAGGTACCTGCTGAACCTCCCAGGTAAGCCTGGGGAACACTCCCTGGTACACCCCTGGCCTCCCAGGTACCTCCTGACCTCCCAGGTACTCCTCAGACACTCCTGGTGCACCCCCTGACCTCCCAGGTGCACATGGACTTGCTCCTGGTACACCACAGCACTGATGCACCTCTTACACTCCCTGATTCTCCTCCTGGCTTCTCCCAGGCACCTGAGAACCTCCCAGGTAAACCTGAGACACTCCTAGGTACACCCCTGACACTCCCAGGTACACTCTGACCTCCCAGGTACTCTCAGACCTCCTGGTACACCCCTGACCTCCCAGGTACACCTTGGACACTCCCTGGTACACCACTGACACTACCAAGTACACCACTGACACTCCTGGTGACATCTCCCAGCACTCTGGGTATACCTCTGGCCTCCCAGGTACATCTCTGCCACTCCTGGTACCCTCTGTCACTCCAGGTACTCCTGGCCCTCCCTGTGCACACCTGGCCTCCCAGGTACACCTCATACACTCCAGGTACACCTCAGACACTCCCAGGTACACCTCAGACCTCCCAGGTACACCTCCTGACACTCCCAGGTACTCCTCTGACACTCCCTGGTACACCTCTGACACTCCGAGATACTCCTCCTAATACTCCTGGTACACCTGCGCTCCCAGGTGCCCTCTTACTCCTGGTCTCCACTGACCTCCCAGGTACACCTCAGGACACTCCAGGTACACCTCAGGCCTCCCAGGTGCACCTCCGAGCTCTCCCAAGTACACCCCTGATACTCTCGAGAACTCTCAACTCCCAGGTGCCGCCTCCCGACACTTCAGGTACATCTCCGACACTCCCAGGTAAACCTCCGATCTCCCAGGTGCACCTCCTGACATTCCCAGGTACACCTCTGACCTCCTAGGTGCTCTCTGGCCTCCTGGAGTACACCTCCCCAACCTCCCAGGTACACCTCTTGCTTCCTGGTTCTCCCCTGGCTCCCAGGTACCTCAAGACACTCCCAGGTACACATCAGACACTCCCAGGCACCTCTGGCCTCCCAGGTACACCTCCTGACACTCCCAGGTACACCCTTGGCTTGCTGCCAGGAACTCCTCTGACACTCCCAGGGTATCTCTGTCACTCCCAGGTACCGTCTGACATTCTCCAGGTACACCTCTGACACTCCCAGTTACACCTCCGTCACTTCAGTTACACCCCTGACACTCCCAGGTACACCTGGCTCTCCCAGGTACACCTCTGATGCTCCCAGGTACCTCTGAGCACTCCCAGGTACCTCCGACCTCCCAGGTACACCCCTGACACTCCCGGGTACACCTCCTGATACTCCCAGGTACTGCAGACACTCCCAGGTGCACCACAGACACTCCCAGGTACACCTCCTGATGATGCTCAGGTGCACCTGGAGACACTTCCAGGTAACCTGAGACTTGCTCTGAGTGCACCCTGACGCTCCCAGGTGCTCTCTGATGCTCCCAGGAGTGTCCTCCTGTCACTCCCCTGGTACCCGTCTGACATTCCCAGTTACACCTCCGTCGCTTCCAGTTACACCCTGACACTCCCAGGTACACCCCAGCTCTCCCAGGTACACTCTGATGCTCCCAGGTACACCTCCTGACACTCCCAGGTACACTCGACTTGCTCCCAGTACACCCCTGACACTCCCAGGTACACCTCTGATACTCCCGTGCCACCACAGGCACTCCCAGGTACACCTCAGACACTCCCAGAGTACACACTCTGACCTCCCAGGTACACCTGAGACACTCCCAGAGTAAACCTGAGACCTCCTAAGTACACCCCTGGCCTCCCAGGTACACCAACGCTCCCAGGTCCTCAGACACTCCTGGTACACCCCTGACACTCCCAGGTACACCTTGGACACTCCTGGTACCACCACTGACACTACCAAGTACACCTCTTACACTCCTGATTCTCCTCCTGACACTCCCAGGCTACACCTCAGACACTCCCAGGTGTATAAGACACTCCCAGGTACACCACTGACACTCCTGGTACATCTCCTGACACTCACAGGTATACCTCCTGACTTACTCCCAGGTACATCTCTGCCACTCACAGGTACACCTCTGTCCTCCCAGGTACTCCCTGACCTCCCTGGTACACACCTGGCCTCCCAGGTACACCTCACTTACTCCCAGGTACACCTCCAGACACTCCCAGTACACCTCCTGACACTCCCAGGTGCTCCTCTGGCCTCCCTGGTACACCTCTGACACTCCAGTCTCCTCTGTCTCCCTGGTACACCTACCAGCCTCCCAGGTATGCCTCTTGTTAGGTATTCTGGGTAATAAATTCTATATACAGGAGAAAACACAAACACCTGTGTATAGTTTTGTAGGTTCGGTTTTACTGGATAAAATATGTACCTGAGGTGGTCTTACTGCTCCCTAGCTAAGGTCTGGTCCTTCCACCATAGACGACGTATGGCAAATTGATACATTAGCAGCTTCCATACGTCATGAACCTGATAATTAAGCGTGTGTGAGATATGGTATAACATTGCCACACGCTGCTAGCTTCATTTGAATAAATATAAATGGAACACATACATAATATACATACGCATACATAATCCAGCATACATAATATACATACACCTCTTACACTCCCTAGATCTCCACTGACACTCCCAGGTACACCTCAGGCACACTCCCAGGTACACCTCAAGAACTTGCTCCCAAGTACACCTCTGACTCTCTAAGTACACCCCTGATACTCTCAAGGAACTCCTCTCACACTCCCAGAGTACTCCTCTCACTCCCAGGTACACCTCTGACACTCACAGAGTACACATCTGAAAAGCACTCCAGGTACACCCCCAGCACTCTCAGTAACACCTCCGACACTCCAGGTACCTCTGGCCTCCCAGGTACACCTCCTGACCTCCCTGGTACACCTCCCCAGCCTCCCCAGATACTCCGCTGACCTCCCTGGTACACCTCAGACACTCCCGGGTACACCTCAGACACTCCCAAGTACACCCTGACGCTCCCATGGACTCGTCTGACACTCCAGGTGCTCACTCTGACACTCCCAGGTACACCTCTGACACTCCAGGGTACACATCTGACACTCCCAGGTACACCCCTGACACTTTCAAGTTTCTTCCGACACTCCCGAGCTACACCTCTGGCTTGCTCCCAGGTACACCTTCGGCCTCCCAGGTGCCCTCCTGACACTCCCAGGACACCTCTGATACTCCCAGGCCCATGCCTCTAACAGTCCCAAATGCATCGCTGACTTGCCTCCCAGGTACACCTCAGGCACTCCCAGGTACACTACAGACACTCCCAGGTAAACCTGAGACACTCCCTAGAGTACACCCCTGGCCTCCCCAGTGCTCCTCCTGACACTCCCAGGGTATCCTCTGTCACTCCCAGGTACACCTCCCGGCATTCCCAGTTACACCTCCGTCACTTCCAGTTACACCCCTGACACTCCCAGGTACCCCTGACTCTCCCAGGTACACCTCCTGATACTCCCAGGTACACCTCTGACCTCCAGGTACACCTCCGACACTCCCAGGTGCACCCCTGACACTCCCGGGTACCACCTCTGATACTCCCAGGTACACCACAGACACTCCCAGGTACACCTCAGACACTCCCGTTACTCTGATACTCCAGGTACACTGAGAGACGCTCCCAGAGTAAACCTGGGAACACTCCTACGTGCACCCCAACCTCCCAGGTACCTCAGCACTCCCATTACTCCTCAGAGCACTCCTGGTACACCCTAACCTCCCAAGTACACCTTGGGCCTCCCTGAGTACACCACTGACACTACAAGTACACCTCTTACACTCCCTGATTCTCCTCCTGGCCTCCCAGGCTACACCTCAGACACTCCCAGGTACACCTTAGACACTCCCAAGTACTGACACTCCCTGACATCTCTCTGACACTCACAGGTATACCAGCCTCCCAGGTACATCTCTCTGCCACTCACAGGTACACCTCTGTCCTCCCAGGTGCTCCTGACACTCCTGGTACACACCTGACACTCCCAGGTACACCTCATACACTCCCAGGTACCTCAGACACTCCCAGGTACACCTCTGACACTCCAGGTACTCCTCTGACACTTCCTGGTACACCTCTGGCCTCCAAGATACTCTCTGTCTCCTGGTACACCTCTGGCCTCCCAGGTACACCTCTTACACTTCCTGGTTCTCCCCCAACCTCCCAAGTACTCCTCAGGCACTCCCAGGTACACCTCTGGCCTCCTAAGTACTCCTCAGCACTTCCTGGTACACCTCGGCCTCCGAGATACTCCTCTAATACTCCCTGGGCATCTCCTCCCCAGCCTCCCAGGTACACCTCTTCCCACTTCCCTAGTTCTCCCCCAACCTCCCAGGTGCCCTCAGGCTTACTCCCAGGTACACATCAGACACTCCCAGGCACACCTCCTGACACTCCCAGGTACCCCTCTGGCCTCCCCGTTACACCACTTGACACTGCCAGGGGCTCCTCCCAACACTCCCAGGGTATCCTCTGTCACTCCCAGGTACACGTCTTGACATTCCCAGGTGCACCTCTGACACTCAGTTACACCTCCGTCGCCCAGTTACACCCTGACACTCCAGGTACACCCCTGACTCCCAGGTACCTCTGATGCTCCCAGGTACACCTCTGACCTCCCAGGTACACCTCCGACACTCCCAGGTACACCCTGACTTGTACTCCCAGGCACCTCCTGATACTCCCAGGTACACCACAGGCACTCCCAGGTACACCACAGGCACTCCCAGGTACACCTCTGATGCTCAGGTACACCTGAGAGAACACTCCCAGGTAAACCTGAGAGACACTCCTAAGGCCACCCCTGACACTCCCAGGTACTCCTCTGTTCTCCCAGGGTGTCTCTGTCTCCCTGGTACGTCTGACATTCCCAGTTACACCTCCGTCCACTTCCAGTCCACCCTAACCTCCCAGGTACACCCCAACTCTCCCAGGTACCTCCCTGATACTCCCAGGTACACCTCTGACACTCCCAGGTACACCTCCGACACTCCCAGGTATCCTCTTACACTCCCTGGTTCTCCACCTGGCACTCCCAGGTACACCTCCAGACACTCCCAGGTACACCTCTGACTCTCCCAGGTCACCTGACTCTCCCAAGTATGCCCCTCGCCTCTCAGGCTCTCTCACCCTCCCAGGTGCTCCTCTGTTTCTCCCAGGTACCTCTGACACTCACAGGTACACATCTGGCCTCCCAGGTACACCTGACACTCTCAGGAGCACACTACATTCCCAGAACACCTCTGACACTCCCAGGTACACCTCTGGCACTCCCTGGTGCACCTCTGGCACTCCCAGATACTCCTCTGATACTCCCTGGTAAACCTCAGGCACTCCGTGTTACACCTCAGGCACTCCTGGTACACCTCTGGCCTCCCAAGTACACCTGGCCTCCCAGGAGACTCGTCTGACAATCCCAGGTACTCCTCTGGCCTCCCAGGTACACCTCTGACACTCCCCAGGCACATCTGACACTCCCAGGTACACCCTCGAACTCTCAGGAACACCTCCGACACTCCCGGGTACACCTCTGGGCACTCCCAGGTACCTTTGACCTCCCAGGTGCCCTCTGACACTCTCAGGTACACCTCTGATACTCCCAGGTATACTCCTGACAGTCCCAGGTACACCGCTGACACTCCCAGGTACACCTCTGACATTCCCAGGTACACCTCTGACACACCAAGTTGCATCCTTCACTTCCAGTTACATCCCTGACTCCCAGGTACACCCCTGACCTCCCAGGTACACCAACACATTCCCAGAGTACACCTCTGATTCTCCCAGTACCTCAGTCACTCCCAGGTGCACCTCTCTCACCTCCCAGGTACCACGTCTCACCTCCCAGGTACTCCTGTAGCTCTCATTGCCTCAGAGCACTCCCAGGTTATATCAAGACACTCCCAGGTACACCTCAGACACTCAGTACCACCTCCCTGGCCTCCAGAGACACCTCAGCACCTCCCAAGTGCCTCTGGCCTCCCAGGTACACCTCTCACACTCCCTGGTCACACACCAGCACTCCCAGGTACACCTCCTACACTCCTGGTTCTCTTCTGACACTCAGGGTACACCTCAGACACTCCCAGGTACACCTTAGACACTCCCAGGTACACCTCCTGGCCTCCCAGGTACCTCTGACCTCCCAGGTACACCTCCCGGCCTCCCTGGTACACCACTGACACTCCCAGAGTACACCTCCCTACACTCCCTGGTTCTCTTCTGGCCTCCCAGGTACACCTCAGACATGCTCCCAGGTACACCTTAGGCACTCCCCAGGTACACCCCTGACACTCCCAGGTACATCTGACCTCCCAGGTGCACCTCTGGCCTCCAGAGTACCTCCTGACACTCCCTGAGTACACCACTGACACCCAGGTACACCTCTTCCCACTCCTGGTTCTCTTCCCCTGACCTCCCAGAGTACACCTCAGACACTCCCAGGTACACCTTGGAACACTCCCAGGTACACCCCTGACACTCCCAGGTACATCTCTGACACTCCACAGGTACACTCTGTCCTCCCAGAGTACTCCTGACACTCCCTGGTACACACCTGACACTCCCAGGTGCCTCCTTACCTCCCAGGTGCACACCTCAGACACTCCCAGGTACACTTTGACACTCCCAGTACTCTATGACACTCCCTGGTACACCTTTTGACACTCCCAGATACTCCTCTGATACTCTAATTTACCTCTGACACTCCCAGGCCACCTCTTACCTCCTGGTTGTCCACCCCAACACTCAGAGTACACCTCAGGTACTCCCAGGTACACCTCCCAGCTCTCTAAATTTTTACCTCAGCTCTCCCAAGTACACCCTCGCCTCTCGAGACTCCTCTCCACACTCCCAGGTACTCCTCTGTGCTCCCAGGTACACTTCTGACACTCTGGTACATCTGGCCTCCCAGGTACACCCTGACACTCTCCAAGAACACATCTGACATTCCCAGGTACACCTCTGGCACTCCAGGTACCTCCTGACCTCCCTGATTTTTACTTCAACACTCCCAGATACTCCACTTCT
Source organism: Homarus americanus (assembly GCF_018991925.1). Lineage (NCBI taxonomy): Eukaryota > Metazoa > Arthropoda > Malacostraca > Decapoda > Nephropidae > Homarus > Homarus americanus. Next base: position 15,069 of record NW_024718209.1, read on the forward strand.
GACACTCACAGGTACACATCCTGACCTCCCAGGTACACCCCTGACCTCTCAGGAACACCTCTGACATTCCCAGGTACACCTCCTGACACTCCCAGGTACACCTGTGCCTCCCTGGTACACCCTGAGCACTCCCAGATGCTCCTCTGATACTCCCTGGTACACCTCAGACACTCCCGGGTACACCTCAGACACTTGTAGGTACACCTCTGACCTCCCAAGTACACCCCTGGCCTCCCAGGACTCGTCTGACCTCCCAGGTACTCCTCTGACCTCCCAGGTACACCTCTGGCCTCCCAGGTACACATCTGACCTCCCAGGTACACCCCTGAAACTCTCAGAACACCTCCGACACTCCCAGGAACACCTCTGACACTCCCAGGTACTCTGACACTCCCAGGTACCCCTCTGGCCTCCCAGGTACACCTCTGATACTCAGGTACAGCTGATGCTCCCAGGTACACCGCTGACACTGCCAGGCGCTGACCTCCATGTACACCTCAGACCTTCCAGGTACACCTCAGACACTCCCAGGTACACCTCTGCTACTCCCAGGTACACCTCCTGACACTCGCAGGTACACCTCAGACACTCCCAATTACCTCCTCACACACTCCCAGGTACACCTCTCACACCTCCCAGGTACTCCTCTGACACTCGCTGGTACTTCTCTGTACTCCCAGCTACACCTCAGACACTCCCAGGTACACCTCAGACACTCCCAGGAAACCAGACCTCCCAGGTTCACCTCTGCCACTCCCAGGTACACCGCTGTCACTCCCAGGTACACCTCTGACACTCCCAGGTACACCTCCGATTCTGCAGGAACACCTCGGCTCTCCCAGGTATACCTCAGACCTCCCAGGTACACCTCTGGCACTCCCAGGTACACCCCAGACACTCCCAGGTACACCTCAGACACTCCCAGGTACACCTCTGAGCCTCCCAGGTGCACCTCTGACCTCCCTGGTACACCTCTGACCCTCCCAGATACACTTCTGACACTCCCAGGTACTCCACTGACACTCCAGGAACTGCTCTGACACTCCTAGGTGCCTTCCGACACTCCCAGGTACCTCCGACACTCCCAGGTAGCCTCCAACACTCCCAGGTACACCCCTGACATTCCCAGGTACACCTTTGACCTCCCAGGTACAACTCTGACCTCCCAGGTACACCTCCCTAAACTCCCAGGTTCACCTCTGACCTCCCAGGTACACCTCCGACACTCCCAGGTACACCTCCAACACTCCCAGGTACACCTGACCTCCCAGGTATTCCTCTGACACTCTGGTACAGGCCTCCCAGGTACATTTCTAACTCCCAGGTACTCACTGACAGCTCCCAGGAACTGCTCCTGAGACTCCCAGGACTCCTCTGACACTCCCAGGTACTCCTCTGACACTCCCAGGTACACCTCTGACCTCCCAGGTACACATCTGGCCTCCCAGGTACACCCTGACACTCTCAGGAACACCTCCGACACTCCCAGGTCTCCTCTGACCTCCCAGGTACACCTTTGACACTCCCAGTTACACCTCAGTCACTTCCAGTTACACCCTGACACTCCCAGGTACACCCTGACCTCCCAGGTACAACTCTGATACTCCCAGGTACACCTCTGACCTCCCAGGTACTCCTCACATTCCTAGTTTCACCTCTGACACTCCCAGGTACACCTCTGACCTCCCAGGTACCTCTGACACTCCCAGGTACACCCTGACCTCCCTGGTACACCACTGACACTCAGGTACAACCTTACACCTCCCAGGTACTCCTCAGACCTCCCAGGTACACCTCCAACACTCAGGTACAACTCCGACCTCCCAGGTACCTTCTTACACTCCCAGGTACACCTCTGACACTCCCAGGTACACCCCTGACCTCCCAGGTACTCCTCTAACCTCCCAGGTACTCCTCTGATGCTCCAGGTACACCTCTGACATTCCCAGGTACCTCTCAGCCCTCCCAGTTACACCTCCGTCACTTCCAGTTACCCCTGACATTCCCAGGTACACCCTGACACTCCCAGGTACACCTCTGACCTCCCAGGTACACCTCTGAAACTCCCAGGTACACATCTGACCTCCCAGGTACCCCTGACACTCCTCAGGAACACCTCCGACACTCCCAGGTACACCCTGACACTCCCAGGTACACCTCTGACCTCCCTGGTACACCTCTGACACTCCCAGGTGCACTTCTGACCTCCCAGGTGCTCACTGACACTCAGGAACTGCTCTGCAGCTCCTAGGTGGCTTCCGACCTCCCAGGTACACCTCCGACACCCCAGGTGCACCTCCAACCTCCCAGGTACCCCTGACATTCCCAGGTACACCTTTGACCTCCCAGGTACACCTCTGACTACTCCAGGTACACCTCTGACCTCCCAGGTACACCTCTGACCTCCCAGGTACCCCTGACACTCCCAGGTTGCTGTCTGACACTCTGGTACACCCGCCAGCCTCCCAGGTACACTCCTAACCTCCCAGGTACTCCACTGACAACTCCAGGAACTGCTCTGACACTCCCAGGACTCCTTTGACACTCCAGGTACTCCTCTGACACTCCCAGGTACACCTCTGACACTCCCAGGTACACATCTGACACTCCCAGGTACACCCTGACACTCTCAGGAACACCTCCGACACTCCCAGTGCTCCTCTGACACTCCCAGGTACACCTTTGACACTCCCAGTTACACCAGTCACTTCCAGCCACACTCTTGACACTCCCAGGTGCCACCCCTGACACTCCCAGGTACAACTCTGATACCCCAGGCACACCTCTGACACCCCAGGCACTCCTCTGACATTCCTTGGTTCACCTCTGACACTTGCACACCTCTGACCACTCCCAGGCACACCTCTGACACTCCCAGGCACACCTCTGACACTCCCTGGGCACACCACTGACACTCCCCAGGCACAACACTTACACTCTGTGTGCCTCAGACACTCCCCAGGCACACCTCCAACACTCCCAGGCACACCTCCGACACTCCCAGGCACACTCTACACTCCCCAGGCACACCCCTGACACCCCTAAGGCACACCCCCTGACACTCCCAGGCACCCCCAACACTCCCAGGCACTCCTCTGATACCCCAGGCACACCTCTGACATCCTTCTATAAGGCACACCTCTGACACTCCTGTGTCACACCTCCTGTCACAGTTGCCACCCTGACACCTAAGGTACAATTCTGAAACCCCAGGCACACATCTGACACTCCCAGGTACACCCTGACACTCTCAGAACACTCTGACACTCCCAGGCACACTTCTGACACTTGGTGCAGCCCTGACACTCCCTGGTACACCCCTGACACTCCCAGGCACACTTCTGACACTCCCAGGTACTCCACTGACACTCCCAGGAACTGCTCTGACACCCAGTAAGCCTGACACCCCAGGTGCCACCTGACACCCAGGCACACCTCCAACACTCCCAGGCACACCCCTGACATTCCCCAGGCACACCCTTTGACACCCCAGGCACACCTGACAATCTTGCGGCACATCCTCTGACACCTATAGGCACACCCTGACACCCCAGGCACACCTCTGACACTCCCAGGCACACTGACACCTATACACCTCCAACACCCCAGGCACACCCTGACACTCCAGGTACTGCCTGACACCTCTCTGGTACACCCCTTGACACTCCCAGGTACACTTCTTAACACTCCCAGGTACTCCACTGACAACTCCCAGAACTGCTCTGACACCCTTCTGACACTCCCAGGGACTCCTGACCTCCCAGGTACTCCTCTGACCTCCCAGGTACACCTCTGACCTCCCAGGTACCTCTGGCCTCCCAGGTACCCCTGACACTCAGGAACACCTCCGACACTCCCAGGTACTCCTCTGACACTCCCAGGTACACCTTGCAAACTCCCAGTTACACCTCAGTCACTTCCAGTTACACCCTGACCTCCCAGGTACACCCCTACCTCCCAGGTACAACTCTGATACTCCCAGGTACACCTCTGCCTCCCAGGTACTCCTCGAGCCACTCCCTGGTTTCACCTCTGACCTCCCAGGTACACCTCCTGACACTCCCAGGTGCACCTCTGACACTCCAGGTACACCTCTGACCCTCCTGGTACACCACTGACCTCCCAGGTACAACACTTACACTCCCAGGTACTCCTCAGACACTCCCAGGTACACCTCCAACACTCCCAGGTACACCTCCGACCTCCCAGGTACACTTCTTACACTCCCAGGTACACCTCTGACCTCCCAGGTACACCCCTGACACTCCCAGGTACTCCTCCTGCACTCCCAGGTGCTCCTCTGACACTCCCAGGTACACCTCTGACATTCCCAGGTACACCTCTGACACTCCCAGTTACACCTCCGTCACTTCCAGTTACCTCAGACCATGGCACACCCCTGACACCCCAGGCAGCCACCTTTGACACCTAAGGCACTCCAATTTGACACCCCAAGGCACACCTCTGACACCTACAGGCACACATCTGACACTCCCCAATGCACCTCTGACACCCCAGGCACACCTTCCTGACACTTGCACACCTCCGACACTCCTGCACACCTCCAACACTCCCAGGCACAAACTGGACACCCCAGCAACTCCTCTACCTCTGGCACACCCCGACACCCCAGACACACCCTGACACCCACCGCCCTGACACTCCCCTGGCACTTTGACACCTGGCACACCCCAGACACCCCCAGCACACCCCCTGACACTCCCACACACACCCCAGGCACACCACTGACACCTTGCGGGCACACCTACACACTCTGCACACTGACACCACAGGCACACCCCAGACACCCCTGCACACACCCCAGACACACCTCCCCTGACACTCCCAGTTACAATTTTCACTCCCCTGGCACACCCCTGACACCCCAGGCACACCTCTGACTCTCCCCAGGCACACACCCCTGACACTCCTAGGCACACCTCTGACACCCCAGGTACCCACCCCACACCCCTGGCACATCTCTGACACTCACAGGCACACCCTCTGACACCCCAGGTACTCCTCTGACACCCAGGCACACCTTGACACTCCAGTCACACCCCAGTCACTCCAGCCACACCCCTGACACCCCAGGCAACAACACCTGACACCCAGCACAACCTCCTGACACCTATGCACACCTCCTGACACTCCCCAGGCACCTCCTGACACCTGGTCTCACCTTGACACCTACACATCCTCTGGACACTCTTACAAGCACACTGGGACACCCCAGGTTACTGTTCTGACACCCTGGTACACCACTGACACCCTGGTGCACAAACACCCCACACCAGGCACCCTCCCCAGACACTCCCCAGTGCGCCCACCTCCAACACCCCAGGCACACCTCCGACACTCCCAGGCACACTCTACACCCCAGGCACACCTCTGACACTCCCCAGGCACACCCCTGACACTCCCCAGGCACTCCTCTAACACTCCCCAGGCACTCCTCTGGACACTCCCCAGGCAAGCACACCTCTGACATTCCCCAGGCACCTCTGACACCCCAGCCACACCTCCGTCACCCAGCCACACCCTGACACCCCAGCACACCACCGACATTCCCAGGCACCTGTGACACTCCCCAGGCACACCTCCTGACACTCTGCACACCTCCGATAATCCCAGGCACACCTCTGACACCCCAGGCACACCTCCGACACCCCAGGAACACCACCTCCGGACACCCCAGGTACACCCCATGACGCTCCTGGTACTCCTCAGACCATGGTACACCCCCTGACACTCACAGGCACACCCTCTGACACTCCCCAGGTACCTCTGACACTTGGTGCACACCTTGACACCCCAGTTACACCTCAGTCACTTCCAGGCCACACCCCTGACACCTCTAGGCACACCCCTGACACTCCCAGGTACAACTCTGATACCCCAGGCACACCTCCTGACACCCCAGGCACCTCTGGGACACCTGGTCTCACCCCTGACACCCCAGCACACCTCCTGACAACTCCAGGCACACCTCCTGACACCTATAAGCACACCTCCTGACACCCCTGGCACAACTACACCGACTAACTCTGGTAAGCACAAACACCCCACACCAGGCACCTCTGCACACTTGCTGCACACCTCCAACACCACCAGGCACACCTGACACTTGCACACCTCTTACACCCCAGGCACACCTCTGACACTCCCCAGGCACACCGACACTCCCAGGCACTCCCCCAACACTCCCAGGTACTCCTCTGACACTCCCCAGGCACACCTCTGACATTCCCAGGTACATCTCTGACACTCCCAGTTACACCTCCGTCACTCCAGTTACACCCCTGACACCCCAGGCACACCACTGACACTCCCAGGCACACCTGTGATAATTCTGCACACCTCTGACACCCTGTGCACACCTCCGATAACCCAAGACACCCCACACCTGCTACTAACTGACACCTATGTCAACTGACAATCTTGCACACCCATGATTCCCCAGGCACCTCAGACCGCTGCACCCTGACACTTGCACACCTTGACACCCCACTCCACTGACCCCAGGCACACCCTGACACCCCAGGCACACATCTGACACCCCACGCACACCTCTGACACTCCCAGGCACACCTCTGACACCCCAGGCACACCTCCGACACTCCCAGGCACACCTCCAACACCCCCAGGCACAACCCGACACTCCTGGTGGCACCCTCTGATACTCTCTGGCACACCTGAGACTCCAGATACACTCTACACCCCAGGTACCGCCCTGGACACTCCCCTGGCACTTTTTGACACCTTGCATATATTAATTCAGATAATTCTTGCAATAATTCCTGACACTCCCTGAAGTCATTAATTCTGACACACTCCCAGGCACAATTCCCTCCGACACCTCCACAGGCACACCTGAGACACCCCAGGCACAGCCTCACTGACACTCCCCAGGCACATTTATGACACCCCAGGCACACCTGGACACTCACAGGCACACCCCAGACACCCCAGGCACACCCCCTCACACCCCAGACACACCTCTGACACTCCAGCCACACCTGACACCCCCTGCACACCCCTGGACACCCAGGCACATCCCCACCTCCCCAGGCACACCTGACACCTTATGCTAACACCTCTGACACCTATAAGCACTCCACTGACACTCTGCACATCTCTGACACCACAGCACATCCTCTGACACCCCAGGCAATTCTGACAACCCCTGGCACACACCCTGACTCCAGGCACACCCCCACACCCCTGGCACACCCCAGACACCCCAGGCACACCTCTGATATTCCCCAGGCACACCACTGACAATCTCCAGGCACACCTCCGGCACCTAAGCACACCTCGACACCCCATATAAGCACAACACCTGTAACTCCAGGCACACCCCAGACCTAAGCAACCTGACACCCCTGCGCACACACATCCGACAACTCAGGCACAACTCCTGACACCTCAAGAACAACTGACACTCTGCACCTCCGACAACCTAAGGCACACCCTGACACTCAGCCCACACCCCAGCCCACCTGTGCCACACTCTGGCCACCCGAGGCACCTCTGACACCGGTTCAATTCTGACATCCTTGCGCACACCTGTGACATTCCCCAGGCACACCCTGGACACTCCCCAGTTACACCTCCGTCACTTCCAGTTACACCCCCTGACACTCCCAGGCACACCCCTGACACTCCCCATGCACACCTGTGATACTCCCAGGTAAACCTCTGACACTCCTGGTGTTCTCTCTGACACTCCCTGATTCACCTCTGACACTCCCCAGGCACACATCTGACACCTCTGCACACCTCTGACACCCCCAGGCACGCCTCCGACACCTAAGTACATCTCCACACACCCAGGCAAACTCCTGACACCCCAGGCACACCTCCCCACCTCAGGCACACCCCACACCTCTGAACCCGAGGCACCTCTGACACCCCAGGCACACCCCTGACACTCGCAGGCACACCTGACACCCCTGGCACACCACTGACACCCAGGCCACCCCACACCCCTGGTCTCTGACACCCCAGGTACCCTGTGACTCCTCCCATTTCACACCAAACACTTGTGTCACATTAATCAGACACCCCGGGCACACCCCAGACACCTGAGGCAACCTCTGACACTCCCCAGGCACACCCTCTGACACTCCCAGGCACAACCTCTGACACCCCAGGCACACCTCTGACACCCTGGCACACCACGACACCCCAGGCACACCCCACACCCCTGGTTCCCTTCCCTGACACCCCAGGCACACCTCTACCCTGGGTTCTCTCCTGACACCCCAGGCACACCCCAGACACCCCAGGCACACCCCAGACACCGCCAGACACCTCTGGACAATCCCAGGCACCCTCTGACACCCCAGGCACACCTCTGACATCCCCAAGTGCACCCTGACACACCCAGTGATACCTCCCTTCACTTCCAGTTACATCCCTGACACTCCCAGGGTACACCCCTGACACCCAGGCACACCCCTGACATCCCCAGGCACACCTGACACCCCTGGTTCTCTGACACCCAGGCACACCTCTGACACCCCAGGCACACCTTACACCCTGGTTCTCTGACACTAGGCACACCTCAGACACTCCCCAGGTACACCCCTGACACTCCCTGGCTCCTCTGACACCCCAGGCACACCTCTGACACTCCCAGGCACACCCCTGACACTCCCTGGTTCTCTCTCCACACCCCCAGGCACACCCTGACACTCCCCTTGCTCCCTCTTCTCTGACACTCCCCAGGCACACCTCTGACACTCCCCTGGCACATCACTGACACTCCCAGGCACACCCTTTACACCCCTGGTCCCTCTCTGACACCAGGCACACCCAGACACCCCAGGCACACCCAGACACCCCAGGCACACCTCTGAAACCCAGGCACACCTCCACACCCCTTGTCTCCCTGACTGCACACTCCAGACACCCTGGCACACCTTAACCCAGGCACACCCCACACCCCAGGCACACCTCTGACACCCCAGGCACACCTCTGACACCTGAGGCACACCACGACACTCCCAGGCACACCTCTGACACTTGCACACCTCTGTCACCCCAGCACACCTCTGACCTCTGGCACACCACCTGACACTCCCCAGGCACACCCCTTACACTCCCTGGTTCTCTCTGACACCCCAGGCACCCTGTGACTCTCTCCATTTACCACTCAAACACTCCCCAGGTTACACATCAGACACTCCCCAGGCACACTCAGACACCTGGAGGCACACTGACACTCCCATGCACACCTCTGACACTCCCAGGCACACCTGACACCCCACACCTCTGACACCCCTGCACACCACCGACACTCCCAGGCACACTCCCCACACCCCTGGTCTCTGACACCCCAGGCACACCAGACACTCGGCACACCTTAGACACTCCCCAGGTACACCTGAAACCCCGGCACACCTCTTCAATACCCTTGTTCTCACACTCCCAGGCACACTTTCAGACACTCCCCACACCTCAGACACCCCCAGGCACACCTTACACCCCCAGGCACACCTCTGACACCCCCAGTACACCTCTCGACACTCCTGTTACACCACCACTCTCCCCAGGCACACCCCTCAGACACCCAGGCACACCTTAGACACTCCCCAGGTACACCCCTGACACCCCGGCACATCTCTGACACTCACAGGCACACTCTGTCACCCCAGGCACTCCCCTGACACCCCCTGGCACACACCTGACACCCCAGGCACACCCCACACCCCAGGGCACACCCCAGACACCCCAGGCACACCTCTGACACTCCCCAGTACTCCACTGACACTCCCCTGGTACACCTCTGACACTCCCCAGATACTCCTCTGATACCCCTGGCACACCTCAGACACCCCTGGCACACCCCCAGACACCCCAGGCACACCCTCTGACACCCCAAAGACCCCTGACACTCCCCAGGACCTGTCCACACCTGCACTCCCTGACACCCAGGCACACCTCAGACACCCCAGGCACACCTCTCACCCCCAGGCACACCCTGACACTCCCCAGCAGCACTCCTCTGACACCCCTGGCACACCTCTGACAATCCCAGATACTCCCCTGACACCTGGCACACCTCTGACACTCCCCATGCATACCCCCACCCTTGTTCTCACGACACCCCAGGCACACCTCAGACACTCCCAGGCACACCTCTGACCTCCCAGGCACACCCTGACTCTCCCAAGTACAGCCCTCATACCCAGGACTCCTCTCACACTCCCCAGGTACCCTCTGACACCCCCAGGCACACCTCTGACACCACAGGCACACATCTGACACTCCCCAGGCACACCCCTGACACTCTCAGGAACACCTACGACATTCCCCAGGTACACCTCTGACACCCCAGGCACACCTGACACCCCTGGCACACCTCTGACACTCCCAGACACCTCTGATACCCCTGGCACACCCCAGACACCCCAGGCACACCCCAGACACCCCAGGCACACCTCTGACACCAGCACACCCCTGATACTCCCCAGGGACCCGTCTGACACCAGCCACTTCCCTTGACACTCCCAGGCACACCTCTGACACTCCCAGGTACACATCTGACACTCCCAGGTACACCCCTGAAACTCCCCAGAAACACCCTGACACTCCCAGGTACACTCTGACACTCCCAGGTACACCTTGACACTCCCCAGGTACCCCTCTGACACCCCAGGCACACCTCTGATACTCCCAGGTATACCTCTGACAGTCCCAGGCACACCTGCTGAAACTCCCAGGTACACCGCTGAAACTCCCAGGTACACCGCTGACACTGCCAGGAACACCGCTGACACTCCATGCACACCTCAGACACTCCAGGCACACCCCAGACACCCCCTGGCACACCTCTGCCACTCCCCAGGCACACCTCTGACACCCCAGGCACACCTCCCAGACACTCAGGCACACCTCACACACTCCCAGGCACACCCTCACACTCCCCAGGCAATCCTCTGACACTCGCTGGTACCTCTGACACCTGGCCACACCCCAGACACTGCCAGGCACACCCCAGACACTCCCAGGCAAAACCCCAGACACTCCCCAGATTCACCCTCTGACACTCCCAGGTACACCGCTGTCACCCCAGGTACGCCTCTGACACCCAGGCACTCCCCAGACAACCCTGGCACACCCCTGACACTCCCAGGCACACCTGATCTGCCAAGGAAACACCCTGGCCTCCCCAGGCATCACCCCACACCTGCACACCTCTGGCACTCTGCAGGCACACCTCCGACACTCTGCACACCTCCTGACCTAGGCACACCCATGACACTCCCAGGCACACCCCTCAGACAACCCCTGGCACACCTCAGACACTAGGTACACCTCTGACACTCCCAGGCACACCTTGACACTCCCAGGTACCTCTGACACTCCCAGGCACACTCTGATACTCCCAGGCATCCCTCTGACAGTCCCAGGCACACCGCTGACACTCCCAGGTACACCGCTGACACTGCCAGGAACACCGCTGACACCCATGTACACCCCAGACACTTCCAGGCACACCTCAGACACTCCCAGGCACACCTCTGCTACCCCAGGCACACCTCTGACACTCCCAGCACTCCTCTGACACCCCCTGGCACACCTCTGACAATCCCAGATACTCCTCTGATATCCCTGGTACACCTCTGACACTCGGCATACCTCTTACACTCTCTGGTTCTCCACTGACACCCCAGGCACACCTCAGACACTCCCAGGTACACCTCTGACCTCCCAGGCACACCTCTGACCTCCCTGGGCACACCCCCATACCTCAGGACCTCCTCACACCCCAGGCACCTCTGACACTCCCCAGGCACAACTCTGACACTCACAGGCACACATCTGACACTCCCAGGCACACCCCTGACACTCAGGAACACCTACGACATTCCCAGGCACACCTCTGACACTCCCCAGGCACACCTCTGACACTCCCTGGTGCACCTCTGACACCCCAGATACCCTCTGATAACTCCCTGGCACACCCCACACTCCTGGCACACCTCCCCAGACACCCCAGGCACACCTCTGACACTCCCAAGCACACCCCTGACACCCCAGGACTCGTCTGACTCCCAGGTACCCTCTGACACCCCAGGCACACCTCTGACACTCCAGGCACACATCTGACACTCCCAGGTACACCCCTGAAACTCTCAGGAACACCTGACACTCCCCAGGCACACCTCTGACACTCCCAGGTACACCTTGACACTCCCAGGTACCCCCTCTGACACTCCCCAGGCACACCTCTGATAATCCCAGGTATACCTCTGACAGTCCCAGGTACACCGACACTCAGGTCACACCGCTGACACTGCCAGGAACACTGCTGACACTCCATGCACACCCCAGACACCTCCAGGCACACCCCAGACACCCCAGGCACACCTCTCACTCCCAGGCACACCTCTGACACTCTGGTACACCTCAGACACCCCAGGCACACCCTGCACACCTCACACTCCCAGGCACTCCCTCTGACACCTGCTGGTACTTCTCTGATACTCCCACCCACACCTCAGACACTCCCAGGCACACCTCATACTCCCAGGTACACCTCTGACACTCCCAGGTAAAACCCTCAGACAACTCCTATAGGTTCACTCCTTGACACTCCCAGGCACATCCGCAGTCACTCCCCAGGCACGCCTGACACCCCAGGCACACCCATGACACCCCAGGTACTCCTCAGACACCTGGTACACCCCCTGACACTCCCTAGGCACACCTTGACACCCAGGATCCCACTGATACCCCAGGTACACCTGACACTCCCCAGGCACACCTCTGACACTCCCAGTGCACACCTCTGACACTCCCCAGGCACACCTCCGACACTCCCAGGCACACCTCCAACTCTCCCAGGTACACCCCTGTCACCCCAGGTCACTCCTCTGACACCCTCTGGTACATCCCCTGACACCAGGTACACTCTCTGACACTCCCAGACCCACCACACTCCCAGGAACTGCTCTGACACCCTAGGCACGCCTGCGACACCCCAGGCACACCTCCTGACACCCCAGGAACACCTCCAACACCCCAGGTATACCCCTGACACCCCAGGCACCTCCTCACACCCTCTGGCACACCCCTGACACCCCAGGACCCTCTGACACTCCCAGGTACTCCTCTGACACTCCCAGGCACACTCTCTGACACCCCAGGCACAAATCTGACACTCCCAGGTACACGCCTGACACTCCCAGGAACACCTCCTGACACTCCCCAGGTACACCTCTGACACTCCCAGGTACACCTTGACACTCCCAGTTACACCTCCACACTTCCAGTTACACCTGACACTCCCAGGCACACCCTGACACTCCCAGGTACACCCATGATACTCCCAGGCACACCTCTGAGACTCCCAGGCACACCTCCTTACACTCCCCTGGTTCTCTTCTGACACCCCAGCAAACCCCAGACACTCCCACAGGCACACCCAGACACTCCCAGGCACACCTGACACTCCCAGGCACATCTCTGACACTCACAGGCACACCCCTCACCCCAGGCACTCCTGACACCCCTGGCACACACCTGACACACCCAGGCACACCCCCACACCCCAGGTACACCAGACACCCCAGGCACACCCTGACACCCCAGTGCACTCCTCTGACACCCTGCACACCTCTGACACTCCCCAGATACCCCTCTGATACTACTCCGGTACACCTCTGACACCCCAGTGCTACCCTCACACCCCCTGGTTCTCCACTGACACTCCCAGGCACACCAGACACTCCCAGGCACACCTCTGACTCCTCCCAGCACACCTCTGACCTCCCAAGCACACCCCCATACCTCAGGACCCTCCTCACACCCCAGGCACCCCTCTGACACCTAGGCACACCTGACACCTCACAGGCACACATCTGACACTTCCAGGCACACCCCGACACTCCAGAACACCTGACATTCCCCAGGTACACCTCTGACACCCCAGGCACACTTGACTCTCCTAGGCACACCTCTGACCTCCCAAGCACACCCCTCATACCTCAGGACCTCCCTCACACTCCCTGGCACACCCTCTGACACTCCCAGATACTCCTCTGATACTCCCTGGCACACCAGACACTCCTGCACCTCTAGACACTTGCACACCTCTGACACTTAGCACACCCCTGACACCCCCAGGACCCTGTCTGACACTCCCAGGCACTCCTCTGACACCCCCAGGCATACCTCTGACAGTCCCAGGCACACCGCTGACACTCCCAGGCACACCGCTGACTCCCAGCAGAACACCGCTGACACCCATGTAAACCCCAGACACCCAGGCACACCCCAGACACCCCAGGCACACCTCTGCCACTCCCCAGGCACACCCTTGACACCTGCAGGCACACCCCAGACACCCCAGGCACACCCCACACACAGGCACACCTCACACTCCCAGGTACCCTCTGACACTCGCTGGTACTTCTCTGATACCCCAGCCACACCTTAGACACCCCATGCACACCTCTAGACACTCCCAGGCAACCCTCAGACACTCCCCAGGTTCACCTCTGACTCTCCCAGGCACACCGCTGTCACCCCAGGCACACCTCTGACACCCCAGGCACACCTCTCCATATTCCTCAGGTACACCTCTGAAACCCCAGGTACCCCTCTGACACCCCGTTACACCTCCAACACCCCAGGCACACCCTCAGACACCCAGGCACACCCCTCAGACACCGCCAGACACCTCCTGACACCTGCACTCCTCTGACACCCCAGGCACACCCTGACATCCTTGCACAACCTCTGACACACCCAGTTACACCTCCTTCACTTCCAGCCACATCCCCTGACACTCCCAGGTACACCCCTGACACCCCAGGCACACCACTGACATTCCGGCACACCCTGATACCCCTCAGGCACACCCCAGTCACCCCAGGCACACCTCTCACACTCCCCAGGCACAACGTCCCACACTCCCAGGCACTCCTGTGACTTCCCATTCACACCTCAGACACCCCAGGTTCCACACATCAGACCCTCCCCAGGCACACCTCAGACACCCTGAGGCACACCCCAGACACCCCCCAGGCACACATCTGACACCAGGCACACTCAGACACCTGAGGCACACCCCAGACACCCCCAGGCACACCTCTGACACTCCCCAGGCACACCTCTGACACTTGCACACCTCTGATACCCCTGGTACACCACTGACACCCCAGGCACACCTCTTACACCTCTGGTTCTTCTGACACTCCCTGTGCACCCTCAGACACCCCAGGCACACCTAGACACTCCCAGGCACACCCTCTGACACCTCACAGGCACACCCAGACACTCCCAGGCACACCTCTGACACTCCCAGGCACACTCTCTGACACTCCCCAGGCACTCCACTGACACCCCAGGAACTGCTCTGACACTCCTAGGCACGCCTGCGACACTCCCAGGCACACCTCCGACACTCCCAGGCCACCTCCAACACTCCCAGGCATACCCCTGACACTCAGGTACTCTCCACACTCTGCACACCCCTGACACTCCCAGGACTCCTCTGACACTCCCAGGTACCCTCTGACACTCCCCAGGTACACTCTGACACCTGGTACAAATCTGACACTCCCAGGCACACGCCTGACACTCTCAGAACACCTCCGACACTCCCAGGTACACCTCTGACACTCCCCAGGCACACCTTGACACTCTAGTTACACCTCCTGCTCCCAGTTACACCCCACACCCCAGGTACACCCCTGACACCCCAGGCACACCCATGATACTCCCCAGGCACACCTCTGAGACCCCCAGGCACACCTCTCTCACACTCCCTGGTTCTCTCACACCCCCAGGCAAACCCCAGACACCCCAGGCACACCTCAGACACTCCCAGGCACACCCCTGACACCCCAGGCACATCTCTGACACTCACAGGCACACCTCTGTCACCCCAGGCACCCTGACACCCCTGGCACACACCTGACACACCCAGGCACACCTCATACACCCCAGGCACACCCTCAGACACCCAGGCACACCCTCTGACACCCCAGCACTCCTCTGACACCCCCTGGCACACCTCTGACACTCCAGATACCCTCTGATACCCCGTACACCTCTGACACTCCCAGGCATACCTCTTACACTCCCTGGTTCTCCACTGACACCCCAGGACACACCCCAGACACCCCAGGCACA
Organism: Homarus americanus; assembly: GCF_018991925.1. Lineage (NCBI taxonomy): Eukaryota > Metazoa > Arthropoda > Malacostraca > Decapoda > Nephropidae > Homarus > Homarus americanus. The sequence continues at coordinate 31,221 of NW_024718209.1, forward strand.
CCTCTGACTTCCCAGGCACACCTCTGACCTCCCAAGCACACCTCATACCTCAGGACCCTCTCACACTCCCCAGGCACCTCTGACACTCCCCAGGCACACCTGACACTCACAGGCACACATCTGACACCCAGGCACACCCCTGACACTCTCAGGAACACCTGACATTCCCAGGCACACCTCTGACACCCCAGGCACACCTCTGACACTCCCTGGCACACCTCTGACACCCCAGATACCTCTGATACTCCTGGTGCCACCTCAGACACTCCCTGGGCACCTCAGACACTTGTAGGCACACCTCTGACACTCCCACCACACCCCTGACACTCCCAGGACTCCGTCTGACACTCCCAGGTACCCTTCCACACTCCCCAGGCACACCTCTGACACTCCCAGGTACACATCTGACACTCCCCAGGCACACCCCTGAAACCTCAGGAACACCTCCGCACCCCAGGTACACCTCTGACACCCCAGGCACACCTTGACACTCCCAGGTACCCTCTGACACTGCCAGGTACACACCTCTGATACTCCCCAGGTATACTCTGACAGTCCCAGGCACACCGCTGACACCCCAGGCACACCGCTGACTCTGCCCGGAACACCGCTGACACCCATGCACACCCCAGACACTTCAGGCACCCCAGACACCCCAGGCACACCCCACACTCCCCAGGCACACCTTGACACTGCAGGCACACCCCAGACACCCCAGGCACACCCCACACCCCAGGCACACCCTCACTCCCAGGCACCCTCTGACACTCGCTGGTACTTCTGATACCCCAGCCACACCTCAGACACCCCATGCACACCCTCAGACACTCCCCAGGTAAACCTCAGACACCCCAGGTTCACCCCTGACCTCCCAGGCACACCGCTGTCACCCCAGGCACACCTCTGACACCCCAGGCACACCTCTCATATTCTCAGGCACACCTCTGAAACCCCAGGCACCTCTGACACCCTGTCACACCTCCAACACCCCAGGCACACCTCCACACTCCTGGTTCCTCTCTGACCCCAGGCACACCCCAGACACCGGCACACCCAGACACCGCCAGATACCTCTGACACCCCAGGTACCCTCTGACACTCCCAGGCACACCTCTGACATCCCCAGGCATACCTCTGACACACCCAGCTACACCTCCTCTCACTTCCAGTTACATCCCTGACACTCCAGCACACCCTGACACACCCCAGGCACACCACTGACATTCCAGGACACCTCTGATACTCCCCAGGCACACCCCCAGTCACCCCAGGCACACCCCCACACCCAGGCACACGTCTCACACCCAGGCACTCCTGTGACTCTCCATTTACACCTCAGACACCCCCAGGTCACACCACAGCACTCCCAGGCACACCTCCAGACACCTGATGCACACCTCAGACACCCCAGGCACACATCTGACACCCCAGGCACACCTCAGACACCTGAGGCACACCCCAGACACTCTGGCACACCTCTGACACTCCCCAGGCACACCTCTGACACTGGCACACCTCTGACACCCTGGCACACCACTGACACTCCCCAGGCACACCTCCTCACACCCCTGGTCTCTCTGACACCCCAGGCACACCCAGACACCCCAGGCACACCTTAGACACCCCAGGCACACCTCTGACACCCACAGGCACACCCAGACACCCCAGGCACACGTCTGACACTCCCCAGGCACACCTGACACTCCCCAGGCACACCTCTGACACCCCTGGCACACCACTGACACCCAGGCACACCCCCACACTCCCCTGGTTCTCTCTCTGACACCCCAGGCACACCCCAGACACCCCAGGCACACCCCAGACACCCCAGGCACACCCTGACACCCCAGGCGGCACATCTTCTGACACTCACAGGCACACTCTGTCAAATTCCAGGCACCTGACACTCCCTGGCACACACACCCAGACACCTAGCACACCTCTGACACCCCAGCACCTCTGACACTCTGGCACACCTCTGACACCCCAGATGGCCCCTCTGATACTCCCTGCTAAGTACACCTCTGACACCGCACATACCTCTCACACTCTTGGTTCTCCACTGACACCCTGTACACCAGACACCTTTCCAGGCACACCCTCTGACTCTCCCCAGGCACACCTCTGACTCTCCCCAAGCACACCCCCATACCAGGGACTCCTCTCACACTCCCCAGGCACTCCTCTGACACCCCAGGCACACCTCTGACACCTTCACAGGCACACCCTGACACACCCAGGTGCGCCCTGACACTCCCCACACCTCTGACACTTCCAGATACTCCTCTGATACCCCTGGCACACCCCAGACACTCCCTGCACACACCCCAGACACTTGTAGGCACACCCTGGACACCCCAGGCACACATCTGACACCCCAGGCACACCCCTGAAACCCCAGAACACCTCCTGACACCCCCAGGTACACCTCTGACACTCCCAGGCACACCTTGACACTCCCAGGTACCCCTCTGACACTCCCAGGTACACCCTGATACTCCTAGGCATACCTCTCTGACAGTCCCAGGTACACCAGCTGACACTCCCCAGGCACACTGCCAGACACTGCCAGGAACACTGCTGACACCCCAGGCACACCTCTGCTACTCCCCAGGCACACCTCTGACACTCCCAGGCACACCTCAGACACCCCAGGCACACCCCACACACTCCCCAGGCACACTCCCTCACACTCCCAGGCACTCCTCTGACACTGCTGGTACTCTCTGATACTCCCCACCTCACACTTCAGACACTGCCACAGGCACAACCTTCAGACACTCCCCAGGCAAACCCAGACACCCAGGTTCACCTCTGACACCCCAGGCACACTGCTGTCACCCCAGGCACGCCCTGGACACCTATAAGCACACCCATGACACCTGCACCTCCTCACACCTCTGCACACCCCTGACACCCCAGGACCTCTGACACTTTCTAGGTACTTTCTGACACTTCCCAGGTACATTTCTGACACTCTCAGGTACACCTGACACTCTTAGGTACATGCCTGACACTTCTCAGGAACACTTCCTCTGACACTTCCCAGGTATTAATTTCTGACAATTCTAGTGTCTTGACACTCCCAGCACTGTCACTTCCAGTTACACTCCTGACACTCCCAGGTACACCCCTTACACCACCAGGTACACCTATGATACTCCCAGGTACACCTCTGAGACTCCCAGGCACACCTCTTACACCCCTGGTTCTCACACCCCAGGCAAACCTCAGACACTCCCCAGGCCACCTTAGACACCCCAGGCACACCTGACACTCCCCAGGCACATCTCTGACACTCACAGGTACACCTCTGCTCACTCCCCAGGTACCCTGACACTCCTACACACTCTGACACACCCAGGCACACCTCACACCCCAGGCACACCCCAGACACCCCCAGGCACACCCCTGACACCCCAGCACTTTCCTGACACTCCCTGCACACCTCTGACACTCCCAGACACTCCCTCTGATACTCCCTGGCACACCCTCTGACACCCCAGGCATACCCCACACCCCCTGGCTCCCTCCACCGACACCCCAGGCACACCAGACACCCCAGGCACACCTCTGGACTCTCCTAGGCACCTCTGACTCTCCCAAGCACACCTCACACCTCAGGACCTCCCCACCCCTGCACCCTCCTGACACCCCAGGCACACCTCTGACACTCACAGGCACACATCTGACACCTCCAGGCACACCCCTGACACTCCCCAGGAACACCTCCTGACATTCCCAGGTACACCTCTGACACTACAGTACACTCTCTGACACACCCAGGTACACCTCTGACACTCCCCCTGGCACACCCTTTCCTGACACTCCCAGATACTCCTCTGATCCTCCCTGGTACACCCCAGACACCCCTGGCACACCTCAGACACTTGTAGGCACACCTCTGACACTCCTGAAGCACACCCCTGACACCCCCAGGACCTCGTCTGACTCCCAGGCACTCCTCTGACACTCCCAGTACACCCTGACACTCCCCAGGCACACACATCTGACACTCCCCAGAACACCCTGAAACCCAGGAACACCTGACACCTAAGGCACACCTCTGACACTCTAGGCACACCTTGACACCCCAGGTGCAACCCTCTGATTGACTTGCAAGTACACCTCTGATACTCACAGGTATACCTCTGACAGTCCCAGGCACACCGCCGGACACCCCAGGCACACCGGCTGACTATGCCAGGAACACTGCTGACACTCCATGCACACCCCAGACACTTCCAGGCACACACTGACACCCCAGGCACACCCCCATGCCCCAGGCACACCTCTGACACCTCGCAGGCACACCAGACACCCCTGCACACCCCCACACACCCCATGCACCTCCACACCCCAAGGCACTCCTCTGACACCTCGCTGGCACTCTCTGACACTCCCCAGCCACACCTCAGGACACCCCAGGCACACCCCAGACACTCCATGCTACCACCTCTGACACCCCACACACCTCAGAAACCCCAGGCACACCTCCTGACACCCCAGGCCACCTTGAGACTTCAGGCACCACTGACACCCCCAGGCACACCTCCTCTGACACTCTAGGTACACCTCAGATACTCCCCATGCACACCTGAGAACCCTGTACACCTCCGATACTCCCCAGGCACACCTGATACCCCAGGCACACCTCTGCCAATCCCAGGTACCTCTGACACTCCTGGTTCACCTCTGACACCCCCAGGTACACCTCTGACACCCCTGGCACACCTCTGGCACCCCCAGGCACACCTCTGACACTCCCAGGCACACCCTGACGCCCTATAGGCACCCACCGACACCTACAGGCACAACTGCCGACTAACTTGCTACCACCCCCGACACTCCCAGGCACACTCTGAAACCCCAGCAACTCCTTGACTAACCTAAGGCACTCTCCAACACTTGCAATTCTCTGACATTCTTACACCTGTGACATTCCCAGGCACAACCCCTGACACTCCCAGCCACACCTCCGTCACTTCCAGCCACACCCCCTGACACTCCTGGTGGCATACCCCTGACACTCTGCACACCTGTGATACCCCAGGCACACCTCTGACACTCCCTGGTTCACTCCTGGCACTCCCAGGCACATCTGACACTCTCAGGCACACCTCTGACACTCCCAGGCACGCCTGACACTCCCCAGGCACATCTCCGAGACTCTCCCAGGTAAACCTCCGGATACTCCCCAGGCACACCTCCTCTGGCACTCTCAGGCACACCTCTGAAAACCCCAGGTACCCTCTGATACCCCTGTTACACCTTTAACACCTATAAGTACACCTCCTGACACCCCAGGGTACACCCATGACACTCCCCAGGTACCTCAGACACTCCCCTGGCACCCTGACACTCCCAGGTACACCTTGACACTTCCAGGAACTCCACTGATACTCCAGGCACACCTCTGACACTCCCCAGGCACACCTCTGACACTCCCAGGCACATCTCTGACACCTGGTGCACACCTCCGGACACCCCAGGCACACCTCCAACACCCCAGGCACACCCCTGACACTCCCAGGCACTCCTCTGACACTCTCTGCACACCCCTGACACTCCCAGGCACACCCCTGACACCCCAGGCACTCCACCGACACCCCCAGGAACTGCCTGACACCCTAGGCACGCCTGCATACCCCAGGCACACCTCCGACACCCCAGGTACACCTCCAACACTCCCCAGGCACACCCCTGACACTCTGGTGCAATTCTCTGACACCTCTGGTACACCCCTTGACACCCCAGGGACCTCTGACACTCCCAGGCACAAATCTGGCACCCAGGTACACTTGACACTCTCAGAACACTCTCTGACACTCCCAGGTACACCTCTGACACTCCCCAGGTAACACCTTGACACTCCCCAGTTACACCTGTCACTTCCAGTTACACCCCTGACACTCCCCAGGCACACCCTGACACTCCCACACCTCTGATACACTCCCAGGTACACTCTGACACTCCCAGTTACTCCTCTGACACCCCTGGTTCACCTCTGACACCCCAGGCACACCTCTGACACCTAAGTACACCTCTGACACTCCCATGTACACCTCTGACACTCTGGCACACCACTGACACTCTGAGGCACAACACCTACACTTATAAGTACCTCAGACACACCTGGTGTACACCTCGACACTTGCACACCTCCGATACTCCTGCACACTTAAATTCCCCAGGCACACCTCTGACACTCCCTGAGGTACCCCAAGACACTCCTGCAAGTACTCCTCTGACACCAACAGGCACACCCCTGACATTCCCCAGCACACCCCCTGACTCTCCAGCCACTCCTCCGTCACTTCCAGTTACACCCCTGACACTTCCAGGCACACCCCTGACACCCCAGGTACACCCCTCTGATAATTCCAGGCACACCTCTGAGGCCCCAGGCACACCTCCTGATACCCCCAGGCACATCCTCACAGACACCCAGGCACCTCCGACACCCCTGGTCTCACCCTGACACCCCAGGCACACCTCTGACACTCTGAGGCACGCCTGACACTCCAGGCACATCCCTGACACTCTTGCAAAACCTCCTGACACCCCAGGCACACCCTGACATTCCCCAGGCACACCTCTGACACACCCAGGTACCTCTGGACACTCCCTGGCACACCTCCTGACACCCCAGGCACACCTCACACTTCCTGGTTCTCCCCTGACATTCCAAGCCACACCTCCACACCCCAAGCACACCTCTGACACTCCCAGGCACAGCCCGATATTCCCAGGAACACTCTCCAATATTCCCAGGCACACTCTCTGATATTCCCAGGTACACCTTTTGAGACTCCCAGGCACTCCACTGACACCCAGGTACACCTCTCACACCCCAGGCACACCTCTGGATAATTCCATGCACACCTCAGAAACTCCCAGGCACCTCCCGATAACTCTATGCACACCTCCTGACACCCCAGGCACACCTCTGCCACCCCAGGCACTCCTCTGACACTCCCTGGTCACCCTGACACCCCAGGCACACCTCTGAACACTCCCCTGGCACACCCTCTGGCACTCCCAGGCACACCTCCTGACACTCCCCAGGCACACCTCTGACACTGCCAGGCACTCCACTGACACCTAAGGCACCTGCCGACACCCCAGGCACACCTCCACACCTCCCTGTCTCCTCCCCTGACACTCCCCAGGCACACCTCGTGGACACTCCCCAGCACACACCCCAGACACCCCAAGCACACCTTGACACTCCAGGCACACTCTGAAACCCCAGGCACCTGACACCCCAGGCACCCTGCAACACTCTGCTAACACTCTGACATTCCCAGGCTGGCACACCTGTGACATTCCCAGGCACACCTCTGACACTCCCCAGTCACACCTCCGTCACTCCAGTTACACCGACACCCCTGGTGCACACCCCTGACACTCCCAGGCACACCTGTGATACTCCCAGGCACACCTCTGACACTCCCAGGTACCTCTGACACTCCCTGGTTCACCCCCTGACACTCCCGGTGTTCACATCTGACACTCTCAGGCACACCAGACACCCCAGGCACACCTAGACACCCAAGCACACCTCTGAACCCAGGCACACCTCTTACCACTCCTTGTTCTCTCTGACACCCCAGGCACACCTCAGACACCCCTGGCACACCTTAGACACCCCAGGCACACCCCCACACCCCAGGCACCCCCTGACACTCCAGGCACCCTGACACCCCTGCACACACCTGACACCCCAGGCACACCTCTACACTCCCTGGTTTCTTCTGACACCCCAGCACACCTCAGACACTCCCCAGGCACACCTAGACACCCCAGGCACACCCTGACACTCCCAGGCACATCTCTGACACTCACAGGCACACCTCTGTCACCCCAGGCACCCTGACACCCCTGGTACACACCTGACACCCCAGGCACACCCCATACACCCCAGGCACACCCCAGACACCCCAGGCACACCTCTGACACCCCAGCACCCCTCTGACACCCCTGGCACACCCCAGACACCCCTGCACACCCTCAGACACCCCTAGGCACACCTCTGACACCCAGGCACGCTGACACTGCAGGCACCGCTGACACTCCATGCACACCCCAGACACTTCCAGGTACACCTCAGACAATCCCCAGGCACACCTCTTACTCCCAGGCACACCTCTGACACTCCCAGTACTCCCACACCCCTGCACACCTCTGACACTCCCAGATACCTCTGATACTCCCTGTCACACCTCTGACACCCCAGGATACCTCTTAACTCCCTGTTCTCCACTGACACTCCAGGCACACCTCGGACACTCCCAGGCACACCCACACCCCAGGCACACCCCACACCCCAGGCACATCTCTGACACTCACAGGCACACCCCAGGTCTCCCACACCCCTGGCACACACCTGACACTGGGCACACCTCACACACCCAGGCACACCAGACACTCCCAGGACACCTCTGACACTCCCAGCACCTCTGACACCCCTGGCACACCTCAGACACTCCCTGCACACCCTCAGACACTCCTAGGCACACCCTGACACTCCCAGGCACAGCTGACACTGCCAGGAACACCGCTGACACTCCATGCACACCCCAGACACTTGCACACCCAGACACCCCAGGTACACTCTGCCCCAGGCACACCTCTGACACCCCCAGCACTCTGACACCCCTGGTACACCTCTGACACTCCCAGATACCTCTGATACCCCTGTTACACCTCTGACACTCCAGCATACCTCTACACCCCTGGCTCCTCCACTGACACCCCAGGCACACCCCAGACACTCCCAGGCACACCTCTGACTCTCCCAGGCACACCTCTGACTCTCCCAAGCACACCCTCATACCTCAGGACTCCTCTCACACCCCAGGCACCTCTGACACTCTGCACACCTCTGACACTCACAGCACACATCTGACACTCCCCAGGCACACGCCTGACATTCCCCAGAACACTACGACATTCCCAGGTACACCTCTGACACTCCAAGGTACACCTCTGACACTCCCTGTACACCTCTGACACTCCCAGATACCCTCTGATACCCCTGCACACCTCAGACACCCCTGGCACACCCCACACCCCTGCACACCTCAGACACCCTAGGTACACCTCTGACACGCCCAAGCACACCCCTGACACCCCAGGACCTGTCTGAGACTCCCAGATACACCTCTGACACTCCCAGGTACACCCTTGACACTGCCAGGTACTCCTCTGATACTCCCAGGTATTCCTCTGACACTCCCAGGTACACGTCTGACATTCCCAGGTACACCTCTGACACTCCAAGGTGCACCTCTGACAGTCCCAGGTACACCGCTGACACTCCCAGGTACACCGCTGACACTGCCAGGAACACCGCTGACACTCCATGTACACCTCAGACACTTCCAGGTACACCTTAGACACTCCCAGGTACACCTCTGCTACTCCCAGGTACACCTCTGACACTCCCAGGTACACCTCAGACACTCCCAGTTACACCTCACACACTCCCAGGTACACCTCTCACACTCCCAGGTACTCCTCTGACACTCCTGGTACTTCTCTGATACTCCCAGCTACACCTCAGACACTCCCAGGTACACCTCAGACACTCCCAGGTAAACCTCAGACACTCCCAGGTTCACCTCTGACACTCCCAGGTACACCGCTATCACTCCCAGGTACACCTCTGACACTCCCAGGAACACCTCCGATTCGCCAAGGAACACCTCTGGCTCTCCCAGGTATACCTCAGACACTCCCAGGTACACCTCTGGCACTCCCAGGTACACCTCCGACACTCTCAGGTACACCTCCGACACTCCCAGGTACACCCATGACACTCCCAGGTACTCCTCAGATACTCCCTGGTACACCCCTGACACTCCCAGGTACACCTTTGACACTTCCAGGAACTCCACTGATACTCCCAGGTACACCTTTGACACTCCCAGGTACACCTCTGACACTCCCAGGTACACCTCTGACACTCCCAGGTACACCTCCGACACTCCCAGGTACACTCCAACACTCTGCAGGTACACCCCTGACACCTAAGGTACGCCTCTGACATCTCTGGTACACCCCTGACACTCCCAGGTACACCCCTGACACTCCCAGGTACTCCACTGACACTCCCTAAGAAACCGTTCTGACACTTAGGCATGCCTGCAGACACTCCCAGGTACTCCTCGGACACTCTCTGGTACACCCTTGACACTCCCAGGGACTCCTCTGACACTCCCAGGTACACCTCTGACACTCCCAGGTACACATCTGACACTCCGAGGTACACGCCTGACAATCAGGAACACCTCTGACACTCCCAGGTACACCACCGACACTCCCAGGTACACATCTGACACTCCCAAGTACACGCCTGACACTCTCAGGAACACCTCCGACACTCCCAGGTACACCTCTGACACTCTCAGGTACACCTTTGACACTCCCAGTTACACCTCCGTCACTTCCAGTTACAACCCTTACACTCTCAGGTACACCCCTGACACTCCCAGGTACACCTCTGATACTCCCAGGTACACCTCTGACACTCCCAGGTACTCCTCTGACACTCCCTGGTTCACCTCTGACACCCCAGGCACACCTGACACTCCCCAGGCACTCCTGTAACACCCCAGGTACCCTCTGACACCACAGGTACACCTCTGACATTCCCACCACACCTCTGACTCTGTCCACACCTGCCTCCAGTTACACCCTGACACCTTGCACACCTCTGATACTCCCAAGGCACACCTCTGACACCCCAGGCACACCTCCGATACTCCCAGGCACATCCCAGACACTCCAGGCACTCCTCTCTGACACTCCCTGGTTCACCCTCTCTGACACTGCAGGCACACCTCTGACACTCTCTGGCACACCTCTGACACTCACAGGCACACATTTGACACTCCAGGCACACCTCTGACACCCCAGGCACGCCTCCGACACTTCCAGGCACATCTCCGACACTCCCAGGTAACCTCCGATACTCCCAGGTACACCTCTGACATTCCCAGGCACACCTCTGACACACCCAGGCACTCCTCTGACACCCCCTGGCACACCTCTACACCCCAGGTACACCTCACACTCCTGGTTCTCCCGACATCCCAGTCACACCCGACACTCCCCAAGCACACCTCTGACACTTGCACAGCCTGATATTCTGGGGAACACCTCCGATATTCCCAGGTACACTTGCTCCTGGCACACCTTGAGACTCCCAGGTACCCACTGACACCCCAGGCACACCTCTGACACTCCCCAGGCACACCTCTGATACCTCCCCATGCACACCCTCAGAAACCCCAGGCACCTCCGATACCCCAGGCACACCACCGCTTCTCCCAGGCACACCTCGATACCCCAGGCACACCACCGCTCCCAGGCACACCTTCCACACCCCAGGCACCTCTGACACCCCGGTTCACCTGACACCTCGGCACACCTCCTGACACTCTGGCACACCTCAGGCCTACACCCCTGACACCCAAGTGCACACTCTGACACCTTTGGTACCCACTGACTCCCAGGCACACCGCTGACACTCCCAGGTCACACCTCTTACACTTCCTGGTTCTCCCTGACACTCCCAGGCACACCTGACACCCCAGGCACACTGCAGACCCCAGGCACACCTTGACACTCTCAGGCACACTTCTGAAACCCCAGGTGCACCCCTGACACTCCCAGGTACTCCCTGCAACACTCCCAGGCACTACTCTGACATTCCCTGCACACCTGTACATTCCCAGGCACCTCTGACACCCCAGCCACACTCCGTCACTCCAGCCACACCCCTGACACCCCAGGCACACCCCTGACACCTGGTGCACACCTGTGATACCCCAGGCACACCCCTGACCACCCCAGGCACCTCTGACACCCCTGGTTCACCCTGACACCCCAGGCACACATCTGACACCTCAGGCACACCTCAGACACCCCAGGCACACCTTAGACACCCCAGGTCCACCCCTGAAACCCCAGGCACACCTTCACACTCCCTGTTCTCTGACACTCCCCAGCACGCCCCCAGACACCTGAGCACACCTAGACACTCCCAGGCACACCTCTACACCCAGGCACACCCCTGACACTCCCAGGTACACCTCTGACACCCCCTGTTACACCACTGACACCCCAGGTTCACCTCTGACACTCCCCAGGCACACCGCTGTCACTCCCGGTCACACCTCTGACACTCCCCAGGCACACCTCCGATTCGGGTATACCTCAGACACTTGCTACACCTCTGGCACTTGCGTACACCCTCCGACACTCCCAGGCACACCTCCGACACCCCAGGCACACCCATGACACTCCCACGTACCTCAGACACTCCCTGGCACACCTCCCCTGACACCCCAGGCACACCTTGACACTTCCAGGAACCCACTGATACTCCCAGGCACACCTCTGACACTCCCAGCAGGCACACCTGACACTCCCCAGGCACACCTGACACTCCCCAGGCACACCTCCGACACTCCCCAGGCACACCCTCCAACACCCCAGGCACACCCCTGACACCCCAGGTACCCTCTGACACTCTGCACACCCCCCTGACACTCCCAGGCACACACCCCTGACACCCCAGGTACCCACCGGACACCCCAGGAACCGCTCTGACACTCCTAGGTACGCCTGCGACACTCCCAGGCACACCTCCGACACCCCAGGCACACCTCCAACACTCCCCAGGCACACCCCTGACACTCCCAGGCACCTCTGACACTTCATGCAGCACACCCTTGACAATCCCAGTAGGACCCTGACACTCCCCAGGCACTCCTCTGACACCCCAGGCACACTTCTGACACTCCCAGGTACAAATCTGACACTCCCAGGCACACGTGCCTGACACTCTCAGGAACACCTCCGACACCCCAGGCACACTGACACTCCCAGGCACACCTTGACACTCCCCAGTTACACCTCCGTCACTTCCAGTTACACCCCTGACACTCCCAGGCACACCCCTGACACCCTGGTGGCACACCCCTGATACTCCCCAGGCACACCTCTGACACTCCTGCAGGCACTCCTCTGACACCCCTGGTTCACCTCTGACACTCCCCAGGCACACCCCCCTGACACTCCCAGGCACTCCTGTAAACACTCCCAGGCACTCTCTCCTGACACACTAACAGGTACACCTCTGACATTCCCACT
>NW_024718210.1:0-18686 GCF_018991925.1 Homarus americanus
ATTCTGACCGGGGAACGCTACCTCTGGGCCACCAGGACACTAAAAGCAGTCCTGAACTCTGTTATATTTTACAAAAAACCTGTTCAATGAGCTTATGGCGCCGTGAACCTCTATTGGGGACCACCCGTGCCACTTAGGTGATCAGAGCAACGTTTTACCAAATCCGGCATCGAAAAACGAGGATCCATATATATTTCATTAGCCCAATAAAGCAAGCAGATTTCTACATATAATTAACACCTCACCCCACCAGGATTCAAACCCAAAATCTTATAATTGTGACCAGGGAATGCTACCTGTGGACCACCAGGACACTAAAAGCAGTCCTAGACTTTGTTATATTTCACGCAAAGCCTGTTCAACGAGCTTGTAGCGCCGTGACCTCTACTGGGGACCACCAGTGCCGCTTAGTGATAAGAGCAACGTTTACCAAATCCAGCGCGAAACACGAGGATCATATATATTTCATTGGCCAATAAAGCATGAAGACTACCAATCAACACCTCACCCACCAGGTTGAATCACGATCTTATAATTGTGGGCTGGGGAGACGCTGCCTCTGGAGCAGCAGGACGGTGAAAGCGGTCCTAGACTCTGTCGCCATTTCACACCAGCCTGTTCCAACGACCTTAGCGCCGCCAGACCTCTATTAGGGACCACCACGTTGCCGCTTAATTGATGAACCAACGTTTTTGCCAATCGGCTTCCGAAACGAGGATCCATATATTTCATTAGCCCAATAAAGCATGCGGACTTCTACATATAATCAACACCTCACCCCACAAGGATTTGAACCCACGATCTTATAATTGTGATCGGGAAACGCTACCTCTGGACCACCAGGACACTAAAAGCAGTCCTAGACTCTGTTATATTTCACACAAAGCCTGTTGAATGAGCTTATGGCGCCGTGAACCTCTAATAGGGACCACCAGTGCCGCTTAGGTGTTCAGAGCAACGTTTTACCAAATCCGGCTTCGAAACACGAGGATCACATATATATATTTCATTAGCCCAATAAAGCACGCGGACTTCTACATAAAATCAACACCCCACCCCACCAGGATTCAATCCCAAAATCTTATAATTGTGACTAGGGAATGCTACCTGTGGACCACCAGGACATTAAAAGCAGTCCTAGACTCTGTTATATTTCACACAAAGCCTGTTCAACGAGCTTATGGCACCGTGAACCTCTAATGGGGACCACACGTGCCGCTTGGTGACCAGAGGCAAGTTTTACCAAATCCGGCTACGAAACACGAGGATCCAAATATATTTCTTTAGCCCAATAAAGCACGCAGATTTTTACATATAATCAACACCTCACCCCACCAGGATTCAAACCCAAAATCTTATAATTGTGACCAGGGAATGCTACCTGTGGACCACCAGGACACTAAAAGCAGTCCTAGACTCTGTTATATTTCACGCAAAGCCTGTTCAACGAGCTTATGGCGCCGTGAACCTCTACTGGGGACCACCAGTACCGCTTAGCTGATAAGAGCAACGTTTTACCAAATCCAGCTTGGAAACACGAGGATCCATATATATTTCATTAGCCCAATAAAGCATGCAGATTTCTACATATAATCAACACCTCACCCAACCAGGATTTGAACCCATGATCTTATAATTGTGACCGGGGAACGCTACCTCTGGGCAACCAGGACAATAAATGCAGTCCTAGACTCTACTATATTTCACACAAAGCCTGTTCAACGAGCTTATGGCGACGTGAAGCTCTAATGGGGACCACCCGTGCCACTTAGGTGATCAGAGCAACGTTTTACCAAATCCGGTGTCGAAACACGAGGATCCATATATATTTCATGAGCCCAATAATGCACGCAGATTTCTACATATAATCAACACCTCACCCCACCAGGATTCAAACCCAAAATCTTATAATTATGACCAGGGAATGCTACATGTGGACCACCAGGACACTAAAAGCAGTCCTAGACTCTGTTATATTTCACGCAAAGCCTGTTCAACGAGCTTATGGCGCCGTGAACCTCTACTGGGGACCACCAGTACCGCTTAGGTGATAAGAGCAACGTTTTACCAAATCCAGCTTCGAAACACGAGGATCCATATATATTTCATTAGCCCAATAAAGCATGCAGACTTCTACATATAATCAACACCTCACCCCACCAGGATTTGAACCCATGATCTTATAATTGTGACCGGGGAACGCTACCTCTGGGCAACCAGGACAATAAATGCAGTCCTAGACTCTACTATATTTCACACAAAAGCGTTCCAGCGAGGAAGCTTATGGCGGCGATGAAAGCTCTAATAGGGACCACCGTGCCACTTAGGTGATCAGGCAACGTTTTGCAAATGCGCGCAAAACTCGAGGATCACGCGCCACTTGTTTCATTGGCCCGTAACCGTACAGCACCACATATAATCAACACACTCACTTACAGGATTTGAACCTATCTTATAATTGTGACCGGGGACGCTACCTCTGGGCCACTAGGACAATAAAAGCAGTCCTAGACTCTGCTATATTTCACACAAAGCCTGTTCAACGAGTTTATGGCGCTGTGAACCACTATAGGGGACCACCCGTGCCGCTTAGGTGATCAGAGCAACGTTTTACCAAATGCGGCTTCGTCGAAACAAGGAGGATTCATATATATTTCATTAGCCCAATAAAGCACGCAGACTTCTACATATAATCAACACCTCACCCCACCAGGATTTGAACCCACGATCTTATAATTGTGACCGGGGAACGCTACCTCTGGGCCACCAGTACAATAAAAGCAGTCCTAGACTCTGCTATATTTCACACAAAGCCTGTTCAACGAGCTTATGCCGCTGTGAACCTCTAATGGGGATCATCTGTGCCGCTTAGGTGATCAGAGCAACGTTTTACCAAATCCGGTTTCGAAACACGAGGATCCATATATATTTCATGAGCCCAATAATGCATGCGGACTTCTACATATAATCAACACCTCACCCCACCAGGATTCGAACCCACGATCTTATAATTGTGACTGAGGAACGCTACCTATGGGCGATCAGGACACTATAAGCAGTCCTAGACTCTGATATATTTCACACAAAGCCTGTCCAATTAGCTTATGGCACCGTGAACCACTATAGGGGACCACCCGTGCTGCTTAGGTGATAAGAGCAACGTTTTTCTCAAATCCGGCTTGGAAACGCCAGGATCCATATATATTTCATTAGCCCAATAAAGCACGCGGACTTCTACATATAATCAACACCTCACCCCACCAGGATTTGAACCCACGATCTTATAATTGTGACCGGGGAACGCTACCTCTGGGCCACCAGGACACTAAAAGCAGTCCTGAACTCTGTTATATTTTACAAAAAACCTGTTCAACGAGCTTATGGCGCCATGAACCTCTAATGGGACCCACCGTGCAGCAGGTGATCAGGGCAACGTTTTACCAAATCCGGCTTGGAAACGAGGATCATATATATTTCGTGGCCCAATAAACACTCGGACTTCTACATATAATCAACACCTCACCCACCAGGATTCAGACCCACGATCTTATAATTGTGACGGGGGTATGCTACCTCTGGGCCACCAGGACAATAAAAGCAGTCCTAGACTCTACAATTTTTCACACAAATCCTGTTCAACGACCTTATGGCGCCATGAACCTCTAATGGGGACCACCCGTGCCGCTTAGGTGATCAGAGTAACGTTTAACCAAATGCGGCTACGAAACACGAAGTTCCAAATATATTTCCTTAGCCCAATAAAGCACGCGGACTTCTACATAAAATCAACACCTCACCCCACCAGGATTCAAACCCAAAATCTTATAATTGTGACCAGGGAATGCTACCTGTGGACCACTAGGACACTAAAAGCAGTCCTAGACTCTGTTATATTTCACGCAAAGCCTGTTCAACGAGCTTATGGCGCCGTGAACCTCTACTGGGGACCACCAGTGCCGCTTAGGTGTTCAGAGCAACGTTTTACCAAATCCGGCTTCGAAACAGGAGGATCCATATATATATCATTAGCCCAATAAAGCACGCAAACTTCTACATATAATCAA
This sequence comes from Homarus americanus, assembly GCF_018991925.1. Taxonomy (NCBI): domain Eukaryota; kingdom Metazoa; phylum Arthropoda; class Malacostraca; order Decapoda; family Nephropidae; genus Homarus; species Homarus americanus. The sequence continues at coordinate 4,065 of NW_024718210.1, forward strand.
CACCTCACCCCGCCAGGATTTGAACCCACGATCTTATAATTGTGACCGGGGAACGGTACCTCTGGGCTACTAGGACAATAAAAGCAGTCCTATACTCTGCTATATTTCACACAAAGCCTGTTCAACGAGCTTATGGCGACGTGAAACTCTAATAGGGACCACCCGTGCCACTTAGGTGATCAGAGCAACGTTTTACCAAATGCGGCTTCGAAACTCGAGGATCCATATATATTTCATTAGCCCAATAAAGCACGCGGACTTCTACATATAATCAACACCTCATCCCACCAGGATTTGAACCCACTATCATATAATTGTGACCGGGGAACGCTACCTCTGGGCCACCAGGACAATAAAAGCAGTCCTAGACTCTGGTATATTTCACACAAAGCCTGTTCAACGAGCTTATGGCGCCGTGAACCTCTAATGGGGACAACCCGTGCCGCTTAGGTGATAACAGCAACGTTTTACCAAATCCGGCTTCGAAACACGAGGATCCATATATATTTCATTAGCCCAATAAAGCACGCGGACTTCTACATGAAATCAACACCTCACCCCACCCGGATTCAATCCCAAAATCGTATAATTGTGACTAGGGAATGCTACCTGTGGACCACCAGGACACTAAAAGCAGTCCTAAACTCTGTTATATTTCACACAAAGCCTGTTCAATGAGCTTATGGCGCCGTGAACCTCTAATGAGGACCACCAGTGCCGCTTAGGTGTTCAGAGTAACGTTTTACTAAATCCGGCTTCGAAACACGAGGATCCATATCTATTTCATTAGCCCAATAGAGCACGCACATTTCTACATATAATCAACACCTCACCCCACCAGGATTCGAACCAACGATCTTAGAATTGTGACCGGGGAACGCTACCTCTGGGCCACCAGGACACTAGAAGCAGTCCTGAACTCTGTTATTTTTCACAAAAAGCCTGTTCAATGAGCTTATGGCGCCGTGAACCTTTAATGGACACCACCCGTGCCGCTTAGGTGATCAGAGCAACGTTTTACCAAATCCGGCTTCGAAACACGAGGATCCATATATATTTCATTAGCCCAATAAAGCACGCGGACTTCTACATAAAATCAACACCTCACCCCACCAGGATTCAATCCCAAAATCTTATAATTGTGACCAGGGAATGCTACCTGTTGACCACCAGGACACTAAAAGCAGTCCTAGACTTTGTTATATTTCACGCAAAGCCTGTTCAACGAGCTTATGGCGCCGTGACCCTCTACTGGGGACCACCAGTGCCGCTTAGGTGATAAGAGCAACGTTTTACCAAATCCGGCTTGGAAACACGAGGATCCATATATATTTCATTAGCCCAATAAAGCATGCAGACTTCTACATATAATCAACACCTCACCCCACCAGGATTCGAACCAACGATCTTAGAATTCTGACCGGGGAACGCTACCTCTGGGCCACCAGGACACTAAAAGCAGTCCTGAACTCTGTTATATTTTACAAAAAACCTGTTCAATGAGCTTATGGCGCCGTGAACCTCTAATGGGGACCACCCGTGCCACTTAGGTGATCAGAGCAACGTTTTACCAAATCCGGCATCGAAAAACGAGGATCCATATATATTTCATTAGCCCAATAAAGCAAGCAGATTTCTACATATAATCAACACCTCACCCCACCAGGATTCAAACCCAAAATCTTATAATTGTGACCAGGGAATGCTACCTGTGGACCACCAGGACACTAAAAGCAGTCCTAGACTTTGTTATATTTCACGCAAAGCCTGTTCAACGAGCTTATGGCGCCGTGACCCTCTACTGGGGACCACCAGTGCCGCTTAGGTGATAAGAGCAACGTTTTACCAAATCCGGCTTGGAAACACGAGGATCCATATATATTTCATTAGCCCAATAAAGCATGCAGACTTCTACATATAATCAACACCTCACCCCACCAGGATTTGAATCCACGATCTTATAATTGTGACTGGGGAACGCTACCTCTGGGCAACCAGGACATTAAAAGCAGTCCTAGACTCTACATATTTCACACAAAGCCTGTTCAACGACCTTATGGCGCCATGAACCTCTAATGGGGACCACCCGTGCCGCTTAGGTGATCGGAGCAACGTTTTACCAAATCCGGCTTCGAAACACGAGGATCCATATATATTTCATTAGCCCAATAAAGCACGCGGACTTCTACATATAATCAACACCTCACCCCACCAGGATTTGAATCCACGATCTTATAATTGTGACCGGGGAACGCTACCTCTGGGCCACTAGGACAATAAAAGCAGTCCTAGACTCTGTTATATTTCACACAAAGCCTGTTCAACGAGCTTATGGCGCCGTGAACCTCTAATGGGGACCACCAGTGCCGCTTAGGTGATAAGAGCAACGTTTTACCAAATCCGGCTTCGAAACACGAGGATCCATATATATTTCATTAGCCCAATAAAGCACGCGGACTTCTACATAAAATCAACACCTCACCCCACCAGGATTCAATCCCAAAATCTTATAATTGTGACTAGGGAATGCTACCTGTGGACCACCAGGACATTAAAAGCAGTCCTAGACTCTGTTATATTTCACACAAAGCCTGTTCAACGAGCTTATGGCACCGTGAACCTCTAATGGGGACCACACGTGCCGCTTGGTGACCAGAGGCAAGTTTTACCAAATCTGGCTACGAAACACGAGGATCCAAATATATTTCTTTAGCCCAATAAAGCTCGCAGATTTCTACATATAATCAACACCTCACCCCACCAGGATTCAAACCCCAAATCTTATAATTGTGATCAGGGAATGCTACCTGTGGACCACCAGGACACTAAAAGCAGTCCTAGACTCTGTTATATTTCACGCAAAGCCTGTTCAACGAGCTTATGGCGCCGTGAACCTCTACTGGGGACCACCAGTACCGCTTAGGTGATAAGAGCAACGTTTTACCAAATCCAGCTTGGAAACACGAGGATCCATATATATTTCATTAGCCCAATAAAGCATGCAGACTTCTACATATAATCAACACCTCACCCCACCAGGATTTGAACCCATGATCTTATAATTGTGACCGGGGAACGCTACCTCTGGGCAACCAGGACAATAAATGCAGTCCTAGACTCTACTATATTTCACACAAAGCCTGTTCAACGAGCTTATGGCGACGTGAAGCTCTAATGGGGACCACCCGTGCCACTTAGGTGATCAGAGCAACGTTTTACCAAATCCGGTGTCGAGGATCCATATATATTTCATGAGCCCAATAATGCACGCAGATTTCTACATATAATCAACACCTCACCCCACCAGGATTCAAACCCAAAATCTTATAATTGTGACCAGGGAATGCTACCTGTGGACCACCAGGACACTAAAAGCAGTCCTAGACTCTGTTATATTTCACGCAAAGCCTGTTCAACGAGCTTATGGCGCCGTGAACCTCTACTGGGGACCACCAGTACCGCTTAGGTGATAAGAGCAACGTTTTACCAAATCCAGCTTGGAAACACGAGGATCCATATATATTTCATTAGCCCAATAAAGCATGCAGACTTCTACATATAATCAACACCTCACCCCACCAGGATTTGAACCCATGATCTTATAATTGTGACCGGGGAACGCTACCTCTGGGCAACCAGGACAATAAATGCAGTCCTAGACTCTACTATATTTCACACAAAGCCTGTTCAACGAGCTTATGGCGACGTGAAGCTCTAATGGGGACCACCCGTGCCACTTAGGTGATCAGAGCAACGTTTTACCAAATGCGGCTTCGAAACTCGAGGATCCATATATATTTCATTAGCCCAATAAAGCACGCTGACTTCTACATATAATCAACACCTCACCCCACCAGGATTTGAACCCACTATCTTATAATTGTGACCGGGGGACGCTACCTCTGGGCCACCAGGACAATAAAACCATTCCTAGACTCTGCTATATTTCAGACAAAGCCTGTTCAACGACCTTATGGCACCGTGAACCTCTAATGGGGACCACCCGTGCCGCTTAGGTGATCAGTGCAACGTTTTACCAAATGCGGCGTCGAAACAAGGAGGATTCATATATATTTCATTAGCCCAATAAAGCACGCAGACTTCTACATATAATCAACACCTCACCCCACCAGGATTTGAATCCACGATCTTATAATTGTGACCGGGGAACGCTACCTCTGGGCCACCAGGACAATAAAAGCAGTCCTAGACTCTGGTATATTTCACACAAAGCCTCTTCAACGAGCTTATGGCGCCGTGAACGTCTAATGGGGACCACCCGTGCCGCTTAGGTGCTCAGAGCAACGTTTTACCAAATCCGGCTTGGAAACACGAGGATCCATATATATTTCATTAGCCCAATAAGGCATGTGGACTTCTACATATAATTAACACCTCACCCCACCAGGATTCAAACCCAAGATCTTATAATTATGACCGGAGTATGCTACCTCTGGGCCACCAGGACAATAAAAGCAGTCCTAGACTCTACTATATTTCACACAAAGCCTGTTCAACGACCTTATGGCGCCATGAACCTCTAATGGGGACCACCCGTGCCGCTTAGGTTATCAGAGCAACGTTTTACCAAATCTGGCTTGGAAACACGAGGATCCATATATATTTTATTAGCCCAATAAAGCACGCGGACTTCTACATATAATCAACACCTCACCCCACCAGGATTCAAACCCACGATCTTATAATTGTGACCGGGGTATGCTACCTCTGGGCCACCAGGACAATAAAAGCAGTCCTAGACTCTACTATATTTCAGACAAAGCCTGTTCAACGACCTTATGGCGCCATGAACCTCTAATGGGGACCACCCGTGCCGCTTAGGTGATCAGAGCAACGTTTTACCAAATCCGGCTTGGAAACACGAGGATCCATATATATTTCATTAGCCCAATAAAGCATGCGGACTTCTACATATAATCAACACCTCACCCCACCAGGATTTGAACCCACGATCTTATAATTGTGACCGGGAAACGCTACCTCTGGGACACCAGGACAATAAAAGCAGTCCTAGACTCTGCTATATTTTACATAAAGCCTGTTCAACGAGCTTATGGCGCTGTGAACCACTATAGGGGACCACCCGTGCCGCTTAGGTGATCAGAGCAACGTTTTACCAAATGCGGCTTCGAAACACGAGGATCCATATATATTTCATTAGCCCAATAAAGCACGCGAACTTCTTCACATAATCAACACCTCACCCCACCAGGGTTCGAACCCACGATCTTCTAATTGTGACCGGTGAACGCTACCTCTGGGCCACCAGGACACTAAAACCAGCCCTAGACTCTGCTATATTTCACACAAAGCCTGTTCAACGAGCTTTTGGCGCTGTGAACCACTATAGGGGACCAGCCGTGCTGCTTAGGTGATCAGAGCAACGTTTTACCAAATGCGGCTTCGAAACACGAGGATCCATATATATTTCATGAGCCCAATAAAGCACGCGGACTTCTTCATATAATCAACACCTCACCCCACCAGGATTCGAACCCACGATCTTCTAATTGTGACCGAGGAATGCTACCTCTGGGCCACCAGGACACTAAAAGCAGTCCTAGACTCTGCTATATTTCACACAAAGCCTGTTCAATGAGCTTATGACGCTGTGAACCTCTAATGGGGACCATCCGTGCCGCTTAGGTGATCAGAGCAACGTTTTACCAAATCCGGCTTCGAAACACGAGGATCCATATATGTTTCATTAGCCCAATAAAGCACGCGGACTTCTACATATAATCAACACCTCACCCCACCAGGATTCGAACCCACGATCTTATAATTGTGACCGATGAACGCTACCTATGGGCCACCAGGACACTATAAGCAGTCCTAGACTCTGTTATATTTCACATAAAGCCTGTTCAACGAACTTATGGCCCCGTGAACCACTATAGGGGACCACCCGTGCCGCTTAGGTGATCAGAGCAACGTTTTACCAAATCTGGCTTGGAAACACGAGGATCCATATATATTTTATTAGCCCAATAAAGCACTCAGACTTCTACATATAATCAACACCTCACCCCACCAGGATTCAAACCCACGATCTTATAATTGTGACCGGGGTATGCTACCTCTCGGCCACCAGGACAATAAAAGCAGTCCTAGACTCTACTATATTTCACACAAAGCCTGTTCAACGAGCTTATTGCGCCGTGAACCTCTAATGGGGACCACACGTGCTGCTTGGTGACCAGAGCAACGTTTTACCAAATCCGGCTACGAAACACGAGGATCCAAATATATTTCTTTAGCCCAATAAAGCATGCGGACTTCTACATATAATCAACACCTCACCCCACCAGCATTTGAACCCACGATCTTATAATTGTGACCGGGGAACGCTACCTCTGGGCCACCAGGACAATAAAAGCAGTCCTAGACTCTGGTATATTTCACACAAAGCCTGTTCAACGAGCTTATAGCGCCGTGAACCTCTAATGGGGACCACCCGTGCCGCTTAGGTGATCAGAGCAACGTTTTACCAAATCCGGCTTCGAAACACGAGGATCCATATATATTTCATTAGCCCAATAAAGCACGCGGACTTCTACATATAATCAACACCTCACCCCACCAGGATTCAAACCCACGATCTTATAATTGTGACCGGTATGCTACCTCTGGGCCACCAGGACAATAAAAGCAGTCCTAGACTCTACTATATTTCACACAAAGCCTGTTCAACGACCTTATGGCGCCATGAACCTCTAATGGGGACCACCCGTGCCGCTTAGGTGATCAGAGCAACGTTTTACCAAGTCCGGCTTCGAAACACGAGGATCCATATATATTTCATTAGCCCAATAAAGCACGTGGACTTCTACATATATTCAACGCCTCATCCCACCAGGATTCAAACCCAAAATCTTATAATTGTGACCAGGGAATGGTACCTGTGGACCACCAGGACACTAGAAGCAGTCCTAAACTCTGCTATATTTCAGACAAAGCCTGTTCAACGAGCTTATGGCGCCGTGAACCACTATAGGGGACCACCCGTGCCGCTTACGTGATCAGAGCAACGTTTTACCTAATCCAGCTTGGAAACTCGAGGAACCATATATATTTCATTACCCAATATAGCACGCGGAATTCTACATATAATCAACACCTCACCCCACCAGGATTTCAACCCACGATCTTATAATTGTGACCGGGAAACGCTACCTCTGGACCACCAGGACACTAAAAGCAGTCCTAGACTCTGTTATATTTCACACAAAGCCTGTTCAACGAGCTTATGACTGTGTGAACCTCTAATGGGGACCACCCGTGCCGCTTAGGTGATCAGAGCAACGTTTTACTAAATCCGGCTTCGAAACACGAGGATCCATATATATTTTATTAGCCCAATAATGCACGCGGACTTCGACATATAATCAACACCTCACCCCACCAGGATTCAAACCAAAAATCTTATAATTGTGACCAGGAAACGCTACCTGTGGACCACTAGGACACTAAAAGCAGTCCTAGACTCTGTTATATTTCACACAATGCCTGTTCAACGAGCTTATGGCACTGTGAACCTCTAATGGGGACCACCTGTGACGCTTAGGTGTTCAGAGCAACGTTTTACCAAATCCGGCTTCAAAACACGAGGATCCATATATATTACATTAGCCCAATAAAGCACACAGACTTCTACATATAATCAACACCTCACCCCACCAGGATTCGAACCCAAAATCTTATAATTGTGACCGGGGAACGCTATCTCTAGGCCACCAAGACACTAAAAGCAGTCCTAGACTCTGTTATATTTCACACAAAGCCTGTTGAATGAGTTTATGGCGCAGTGAACCTCTAATTGGGACCACCGGTGCCGCTTAGGTGATCAGAGCAATGTTTTACCAAATCCGGCTTCGAAACACGAGGAACCATATATATTTCATTAGCCCAATAAAGCACGCGGACTTCTACATATAATCAACACCTCACCCCACCTGGATTCGAACCCACGATCTTATAATTGTGACCGGGAAACGCTACCTCTGGACCACCAGGACACTAAAAGCAGTCCTAGACTCTGTTATATTTCACACAAAGCCTGTTCAACGAGCTTATGGCGCCGTGAACCTCTAATGAGGACCACCAGTGCCGCTTATGTGATCAGAGCAACGATTTACCAAATTCGGCTTCGAAACACGAGGATCGATATATTTTTCATTAGCCTAATAAAGCACTCAGATTTCTACATATAATTAACACCTCACCCCACCAGGATTCGAACCCACGATCTTATAATTGTGGCCGAGGAACGCTACCTCTGGGCCACCAGGACACTAAAAGCAGTCGTAGACGCTGTGATATTTCACACAAAGCCTGTTGAACGACGTTATGGCGCCGTGAACCTCTAATGGGGACTACCCCTGATGCTTAGGTGATCAGAGCAACGTTTTACCAAATCCGGCTTCGAAACACGAGGATCCATATATATTTCATTAGCCCAATAAAGCAAGGGGACTTCTACATATAATCAACACCTCACCCCACCAGGATTTAAAACAAATATCTTATAATTGTGACCAGGGAACGCTACCTGTGGACCACCAGGACACTAAAAGCAGTCCTAGACTCTGTTATATTTCACACAAAGCCTGTTCAACGAGCTTATGGCGCCGTGAACCTCTAATGGGTACCACACGTGCCGCTTGTTCACCAGAGCAACGTTTTACCAAATCAGGCTACGAAACACGAGGATCCAAATATATTTCTTTAGCCCAATAAAGCACACAGACTTCTACATATAATCAACACCTCACCCTACCAGGATTCGAACCCAAAATCTTATAAATGTGACCGGGGAACGCTACCTCTAGGCCACCAGGACACTAAAAGCAGTCCTAGACTCTGTTATATTTCACACAAAGCCTTTTGAATGAGTTTATGGCGCAGTGAACCTCTAATTGGGACCACCGGTGCCGCTTAGGTGATAAGAGCAATGTTTTACACAATCCGGCTTCGAAACACGAGGAACCATATATATTTCATTAGCCCAATAAAGCACGCGGACTTCTACATATAATCGGACTTCTACATATAATCAACACCTCACCCCACCAGGATTTGAACCCACGATCGTATAATTGTGACCGGGAAACGCTACCTCTGGACCACCAGGACACTAAAAGCAGTCCTAGACTCTGTTATATTTCACACAAAGCCTGTTCAACGAGCTTATGGCGCCGGGAACCTCTAATGAGGACCACCAGTGCCGCTTAGGTGTTCAGAGTAACGTTTTACTAAATTCGGCTTCGAAACACGAGGATCCATATCTATTTCATTAGCCCAATACAGCACACACATTTCAACATATACTCAATACCTCACCCCACCAGGATTCGAACCCACGATCTTATAATTTTGACCGGTGAACGCTACCTCTGGGCCACCAGGACACTAAAAGCAGTCCTAGACTCTGTAATATTTCACACAAAGCCTGTTCAATGAGCTTATGGCGCCGTGAACCTCTAAAGGGGACCACCCGTGCCGCTTAGGTGATCAGAGCAAAGTTTTACCAAATCCGGCTTCGAAAAACGAGTATCCGTATATATTTCACTAGCCCAATAAAGCACGCAGATTTCTACATATAATTAACACCTAACCCCACCAGTATTCGAACCCACGATCTTATAATTGTGACCAGGGAACGCTACCTGTAGACCACCAGGACACTAAAAAAAGTCCTAGACTCTGTTATATTTCACACAAAGCCTGTTCAACGAGCTTATGGCGCCTTGAACCTCTAATGGGGACCACACGTGCCGCTTGGTGACCAGAGCAACGTTTTACCAAATCCGGCTATGAAACACGAGGATCCATATATATTTCTTTAGCCCAATAAAGCACGTGGACTTCTACATAAAATCAACACCTCACCCCACCAGGATTCAAACACAAAATCTTATAATTGTGACGAGGGAATGCTACCTGTGGACCACCTGGACACTAAAAGCAGTCCTAGACTCTGTTATATTTCACACAAAGCCTCTTCAACAAGCTTATGGCGCGGTGAACCTCTAATGAGGACCACCAGTGCCGCTTAGATGTTCAGAGTAACGTTTTACTAAATCCGGCTTCGAAACACGAGGATGCATATATATTTCATAAGCCCAATATAGCACACGGACTTCTAAATATAATCAACACCTCTCCCCACCAGGATTCAAACCCATGATCTTATAATTGTGACCGGGGAACGCTACCTCTGTGCCACCAGGACAATAAAAGCAGTCCTAGACGCTGTTATATTTCACCCAAAGCCTGTTGAACGAGCTTATGGCGCCGTGAACCTCTAATGGGGACCACCCGTGCCGCTTAGGTGATCAGTGCAACGTTTTACTAAATCCGGCTTCGAAACACGAGGATCCATTTCTATTTCATTAGCCCAATAGAGCACGCACATTTCTACATATAATCAACAACCTCACCCCACCAGGATTCGAACCAACGATCTTATAATTGTACCTGGGAACGCTACCTCTGGGCCACCAGGACACTAAAAGCAGTCCTAGACTCTGTTATAGTTCACAAAAAGCCTGTTCAATGAGCTTATGGCGCCGTGAACCTCTAATGGGGACCACCCGTGCCGCTTAGGTGATCAGAGCAACGTTTTACTAAATCCGGCTTCGAAACACGAGGATCCATTTCTATTTCATTAGCCCAATAGAGCACGCATATTTCTACATATAATCAACACCTCACCCCACCAGGATTCGAACCCACGATCTTATAATTGTGAAAGGGGAAGGCTACCTCTTGGCTACCAGGACAATAAAAGCAGTTTTTGACTCTGCTATATTTCACACAAAGCCTATTCAACGAGCTTATGACTGTGTGAACCTCTAATGGGGACCACCCGTGCCGCTTAGGTGATCAGAGCAACGTTTTACCAAATCCGGCTTCGAAACACGAGGATCGATATATTTTTCATTAGCCTAATAAAGCACTCAGATTTCTACATATAATTAACACCTCACCCCGCCAGGATTCGTACCCACGATCTTATAATTGTGGCCGAGGAACGCTGCCTCTGGGCCTCCAGGACACTAAAAGCAGTCGTAAACGCTGTGATATTTCACACAAAGCCTGTTGAACGACGTCATGGCGCCGTGAACCTCTAATGGGGACTACCCGTGATGCTTAGGTGATCAGAGCAACGTTTTACCAAATCCGGCTTCGAAACACGAGGATCCATATATATTTAATTAGCCCAATAAAGCAAGCGGACTTCTACATATAATCAACACCTCACCCCACCAGGATTCAAAACAAAAATCTTATAATTGTGACCGGTGAACGCTACCTCTGGGCCACCAGGACACTAAAAGCAGTCCTAGACTCTGTTATATTTCACACAAAGCCTGTTCAATGAGCTTATGGCGCCGTGAACCTCTAAAGGGGACCACCAGTGCCGCTTAGGTGATCAGAGCAACGTTTTACCAAATCCGGCTATGAAACACGAGGATCCATATATATTTCTTTAGCCCAATAAAGCACGCGGACTTGTACATAAAATCAACACCTCACCCCACCAGGATTCAAACACAAAATCTTATAATTGTGACCAGGGAATGCTACCTGTGGACCACCAGGACACTAAAAGCAGTCCTAGACTCTGTTATATTTCACACAAAGCCTGTTCAACGAGCTTATGGCGCCGTGAACTTCTAATGAGGACCACCAGTGCTGCTTAGGTGTTCAGAGTAACGTTTTACTAAATCCGGCTTCGAAACACGAGGATCCATATCTATTTCATTAGCCCAATAGAGCACGCACATTTCTACATATAATCAACACCTCACCCCAACAGGATTCGAACCAACGATCGTATAATTGTACCTGGGAACGCTACCTCTGGGCCACCAGGACACTAAAAGCAGTCCTAGACTCTGTTATATTTCACAAAAAGCCTGTTCAATGAGCTTATGGCGCCGTGAACCTCTAATGGGGACCACCCGTGCCGCTTAGGTGATCAGAGCAACGTTTTACTAAATCCGGCTTCGAAACACGAGGATCCATTTCTATTTCATTAGCCCAATAAAGCACACACATTTCTACATATAATCAACACCTCACCCCACCAGGATTCGAACCCACGATCTTATAATTGTGAAAGGGGAAGGCTACCTCTTGGCTACCAGGACAATAAAAGCAGTTCTTGACTCTGCTATATTTCACACAAAGTCTGTTCAACGAGCTTATGACTGTGTGAACCTCTAATGGGGACCACCCGTGCCGCTTAGGTGATCAGAGCATCGTTTTACCAAATCCGGCTTCGAAACACGAGGATCCATATATATTTCATTAGCCCAATAATGCACGCGGACTTCGACATATAATCAATACCTCACCCCACCAGGATTCAAACCAAAAATCATATAATTGTGACCAGGAAACGCTACTTGTGGACCACCAGGACACTAAAAGCAGTCCTAGACTCTGTTATATTTCACACAAAGCCTGTTCAACGAGCTTATGGCACTGTGAACCTCGACTGGGGACCACCAGTGCCGCTTAGGTGTTCAGAGCAACGTTTTACCAAATCCGGCTTCAAAACACGAGGATCCATATATATTACATTAGCCCAATAAAGCACACAGACTTCTACATACAATCAACACCTCACCCCACCAGGATTCGAACCCAAAATCTTATAATTGTGACCGGGGAACGCTACCTCTAGGCCACCAGGACACTAAAAGCAGTCCTAGACTCTGTTAAATTTCACACAAAGCCTGTTGAATGAGTTTATGGCGCAGTGAACCTCTAATTGGGACCACCGGTGCCGCTTAGGAGATCAGAGCAATGTTTTACCAAATCCGGCATCGAAACACGAGGAACCATATATATTTCATTAGCCCAATAAAGCACGCGGACTTCTACATATAATCAACACCTCACCCCACCAGGATTTGAACCCACGATCTTATAATTGTGACCGGGGAACGCTACCTCTAGGCCACCAGGACACTAAAAGCAGTCCTAGACTCTGTTATATTTCACACAAAGCCTGTTGAATGAGTTTATGGCGCATTGAACCTCTAATTGGGACCACCGGTGCCGCTTAGGTGATCAGAGCAATGTTTTACCAAATCTGGCTTCGAAACACGAGGAACCATATATATTTCATTAGCCCAATAAAGCACGCGGAATTCTACATATAATCAACACCTCACCCCACCTGGATTTGAACCCACGATCTTAAAATTGTGACCGGGAAACGCTACCTCTGGACCACCAGGACACTAAAAGCAGTCCTAGACTCTGTTATATTTCACACAAAGCCTGTTGAATGAGCTTATGGCGCCGTGAACCTCTAATGGGGACCACTCGTGCCGCTTAGGTGTTCAGAGTAATGTTTTACCAAATCCGGCTTCGAAAAACGAGGATCCATATCTATTTTATTAGCCCAATAAAGCACGCACACTTCTACATATAATCAACACCTCACCCCACCAGGATTCGAACCCACGATCTTATAATTGTGACCGGGGAACACTACCTCTGGGCCACCAGGACACTAAAACCAGCGCTAGATTCTGTTATATTTCACACAAAGCCTGTTGAATGAGCTTATGGCGCCGTGAACCTCTAATGGGGACCACCCGTGCCGCTTAGGTGATCAGAGCAACGTTTTACCAAATTCGGCTTCGAAACACGAGGATCGATATATTTTTCATTAGCGTAATAAAGCACTCAGATTTCTGCATATAATTAACACCTCACCCCGCCAGGATTCGTACCCACGATCTTATAATTGTGGCCGAGGAACGCTGCCTCTGGGCCACCAGGACACTAAAAGCAGTCGTAAACACTGTGATATTTCACACAAAGCCTGTTGAACGACGTTATGGCGCCGTGAACCTCTAATGGGGACTACCCCTGATGCTTAGGTGATCAGAGCAACGTTTTACCAAATCCGGCTTCGAAACACGAGGATCCATATATATTTAATTAGCCCAATAAAGCAAGCGGACTTCTACATATAATCAACACCTCACCCCACCAGGATTCAAAACAAAAATCTTATAATTGTGACCAGGGAACGCTACCTGTGGTCCACCAGGACACTAAAAGCAGTCCTAGTCTCTGTTATATTTCACACAAAGCCTGTTCAACGAGCTTATGGCACCGTGAACCTCTAATGAGGACCACCAGTGCCGCTTAGGTGTTCAGAGTAACGTTTTACTAAATCGGCTTGAAATGCCACGAGGATCCATATATGTTTCATTAGCCCAATAAAGCACGCGGACTTCTACATATAATCAACACCTCACCCCACCAGGATTCGAACCCACGATCTTATAATTGTGACCGATGAACGCTACCTATGGTCCACCAGGACACTATAAGCAGTCCTAGACTCTGTTATATTTCACATAAAGCCTGTTCAACGAACTTATGGCCCCGTGAACCACTAAAGGGGACCACCCGTGCCGCTTTGGTGATCAGAGCAACGTTTAACCAAATCTGGCTTGGAAACACGAGGATCCATATATATTTTATTAGCCCAATAAAGCACTCAGACTTCTACATATAATCAACACTTCACCCCACCAGGATTCAAACCCACGATCTTATAATTGT
>NW_024718211.1:0-10308 GCF_018991925.1 Homarus americanus
CCTGGGATTGTCAGAGATGTACCTGGGAGTGTCAGAGGTGTATCTGGGAGTGTCGGACGTGTACCTGGGAGTGTCAGAGGTGTACCACGGAATGTCAGAGGTATACCTGGGAGTGTCAGAGGTGTACCTAGGAGTGTCAGAGGTGTACCTGGGAGTGTCCGAGGTGTACCTGGGAGTGTCGAAGTTGTACCTGCGAGTGTCGGAGGCGGAGCTGGGAGTGTCAGAGGTGTACCTGGGAATAACAGAGGTGTACCTGGGAGTGTCAGGGGTGTAACTGGGAGTGTCGGAGGTGTAACTGGGATTGTCAGAGGTGTACCAGGGAGTGTCAGTTGAGTCGCTGTGAGTCTCAAAGGTGTACCTGTGAGTATCGGAGGTGTACCTGGGAATATCGGAGGTATACCTGGGAGTGTCAGAGGTGTACCTGGGAGTCTTTGAGGTGAAACAGGGAGTGTCAGAGGAGTACCTGGGAGTGTCTGAGGTGTACCTGGGAATGTCAGACGTGTGCCTAGGAGTGTCAAAGGTGCACTTGGGAGTGTCAGAGGTGCACCTTGGAGTGTCTGAGGTGTACCTGGGAGTGTCTGAGGTGTACCTGGCTGTGTGTGAGGTGTACCTGGCATTGTCTGAGATGTAACTGACAGTGTCAGCGGTGTACCTGGGAGTGTCAGCGGTGCACCTGGGAGTGTTAGAGGTGTATCAGGGAGTGACAGAGGAGTACCTAGGAGTGTCAGAGGTGTACCTGGGAGAGTCAGAGGTGTACCTGGGAGTGTCAGAGGTGTACCTGGGAGTGTCAGAGGTGTACCTGGGAGTGTCAGAGGAGTACCTGGGAATTTCAGAGGTGTACCTGGGAGTGTCAGAGATGTACCTGAGAGTGTCACAGAAGTACCTGGGAGTGTCAGATGTGTACTTGGGAGTGTGAGAGGTGTACCTAGGAGTATCGGAGGTTTACCTGGGAGTGTCGGAGTTGTACCTGGGAGTGTCGGAGGTGTAACTAGGAGTGTGAGAAGTGTAACTGGGAGTTTCAGAGGTGTACCTGGGAGTGTCGGTTGTGTACCTGGGAGTGTGAGAAGTGTTCCTGGGATTGTCGGAGGTGTACCTGGGAGAGTCAGAGGTGTACCTCAGAGTGTCAGAGGTGTACCTGGGAGTGTCAGAGGTGTACCTGGGACTGTCAGAGGTGTACCTGGGAGTGTCAGAGGTGTACCTGGGAATATCAGAGGTGTACCTGGGAGTGTCAGATGAGTACCTGGGAGTGTCAGGGGTGTAACTGGGAGTCTCGGAGGTGTAACCTGGAATGTCAGAGGTGTACCAAGGAGTGTCAGTGGAGTACCTGGGAGTCTCAAAGGTGTACCTGGGAGTATCAGAGGTGTAACCGGGAATATCGGCGGTGTACCTGGGAGTGTCGGAGGTGTACCTGGGAGTGTCGGAGGTGTACCTGGGAATGTCAGAGGTGTACTTGGGAGTGTCAGAGGTGTATCTGGGAGTGTCAGCGATGTACCTGGGAGTGTCTGCGGTATACCTGGGAGTGTCAGACGTGTGCCTAGGAGTGTCAGAGGTGCACTTGGGAGTGTCAGAGGTGAACCTTGGAGTGTCTGAGGTGTACCTGGGAGTGTCTGAGGTGTACCTGGCTGTGTCTGAGGTACCTCGGAGTACTCCGAGGTGTACCTGGGAGGCCAGAGGTGTACCACGGAATGTCAGAGGTGTACCTGGGAGTGTCAGAGGTGTACCTGGGAGTTTTAGAGGTGTACCTGGGAGTGTCAGATATGTACCTGGGAGTGTCACAGGAGTACCTGGGAGTGTCAAAGGTGTACCTGGGAGTATAGCAGGTGTACCTGGGAATATCGGAGGTATACCTGGGAATATCGGAGGTGTACCTGGGAGTGTCAGAGGTGTACCTGGGAGTGTCGGAGGTGTGCCTGGGAGTGTCAAAGGAGTACCTGGGATAGTCAGAGGTGTACCTGGCAGTGTCAGAGGTGTACCTGGAAGTGTCAGAGGTGTACGTGGGAGTGTCGGAGGTGTACCTGGGAGTGTGAGAAGTGTACCTGGGAGTGTCTGGGGTGTACCTGGGAGTGTCAGAGGTGTACTTGGGAGTGTAAGAACTGTACCTGGGAGTGTCGGAGGTGTACCTGGCTGTGTCTGAGGTGTACCTGGCATTGTCTGAGGTGTAACTGACAGTGACAGCGGTGTACCTGGGAGTGTCAGCGGTGCACCTGGGAGTGTTAGAGGTGTATCATGGAGTGACAGAGGAGTACCTAGGAGTGTCAGAGGTGTACCTGGGAGTGTCAGAGGTGTACCTGGGAGTGTCAGAGATGTACCTGGGAGTGTCAGAGATGTATCTGGGAGTGTCGGACGTGTACCTGGGAGTATCAGAGGTGTACCACGGAATGTCCGTGGAGTACCTGGGACTGTCAGAGGTGTACCTGGGAGAGTCAGAGGTGTACCTGGGAGTGTCAAAGGTGTACCTGGGAGTGTCGGAGGCGGACCTGGTAGTGTCAGAGGTGTACCTGGGAATAACAGAGGTGTACCTGGGAGTGTCAGAGGCGTACCTGGGAATGTCAGAGGTATACCAGGGAGTGTCAGTGAAGTACCTGGGAGTCTCAAAGGTGTACCTGGGAGTATCGGAGGTGTACCTGGGAATATCGGAGGCATACCTGGGAGTGTCAGAGGTGTACCTGGGAGTCTCAGAGGTGAAACAGGGAGTGTCAGAGGAGTACCTAGGAGTGTCAGAGGTGTACCTGGGATTATCAGAGGTGTACCTGGGAGTATCGGAAGTGTACCTGGGAGTGTCAGAGGTGTACCTGGGATATCAGAGGTGTACCTGGGAGTGTCAGAGGTGTACCTGAAAGTGTCAGGGGTGTAACTGGGAGTGTCGGAGGTGTAACTGTGATTGTCAGAGGTGTACCAGGGAGTGTCAGTGGAATCCATGCGAGTCTCAAAGGTGTACCTGGGAGTATCAGAGGTGTACCTTGGAATATCGGAGGTGTACCTGGGAATATTGGAGGTGTACCTAGGAGTGTCAGCGGTGTACCTGGGAATGTCAGAGGTGTACTTGGGAGTGTCAGAGGTGTATCTGGGAGTGTCAGCGATGTACCTGGGAGTGTCTGAGGTGTACCTGGGAGTGTCAGACGTGTGCCTAGGAATGTCAGAGGTGCACTTGGGAGTGTCAGAGGTGAACCTTGGAGTGTCAGACGTGTGCCTAGGAATGTCAGAGGTGCACTTGGGAGTGTCAGAGGTGAACCTTGGAGTGTCTAAGGTGTACCTGGGAGTTTCAGAGAAGTACCAGGGAGTGTCACAGGAGTACCTGGCAGTGTTAGAGGTGTATTAGGGAGTGTCTAAAGTGTACCTGGGAGTTTCAGAGAAGTACCAGGGAGTGTCACAGGAGTACCTGGCAGTGTTAGAGGTGTATTAGGGAGTGTCAGCGATGTACCTGGGAGTGTCAGAGGTGTACCACGGAATGTCAGTGGTGTACCTGGCATTGTCTGAGGTGTAACTGACAGTGTCAGCGGTGTACCTGGGAGTGTCAGCGGTGCACCTGGGAGTGTTAGAGGTGTATTCGGGAGTGACAGAGGAGTACCTAGGAGTGTCAGAGGGGTACCTGGGAGTGTCAGAGGTGTACCTGGGAGTGTCAGAGGTGTTCCTGGGAGTGTCAGAGGTGTACCTGGGAATTTCAGAGGTGTACCTGGGAGTGTCAGAGATGTACCTGAGAGTGTCATATGAGTACCTGGGATTGTCAGAGGTGTACCTGGCAGTGTCCCAGAGGTGTGCCTGGGAGTGTCAGAAGGATGTACCTCAGGTGTCAGAGATGTGCCTGGGAGTGTCTGCAGGTGCCTGGGATTGTCAGAGGTGGCACCTGGCAGTGTCAGGGGGCATGCCTGGGGTCAGAGGTGTACATGTGGGAGTTTTGGGGTGTGCCTGGGGTGTCAGATGTGTACCTGGGGAGTCTCACAGGAGTACCTGGGAGTCTCAAAGGTGTACCTGGGAGTATCTGAGGTGTACCTTGGAATATCGGAGGTGTACCTGGGAATATCGTAGGTCTACCTAGGAGTGTCGGAGTTGTACCTGGGAGTGTCGGAGGCGGACCTGGGAGTGTCAGAGGTGTACCTAGGAGTATCAGAGGTGTACATGGGAGTGTCAGAGGTGTACCTGGGAATGTCAGAGGTATACCAGGGAGTGTCGGTGGTACCAGAGTGTCATAGGTGTGCCTGAGAATGTCAGAGGTGTACCTGGGAATGTCAGAGGTGTACCTGGGGAGTGTCAGTGCAGGTCCTGTAGTCTCAAAGGTGTGCCTGGGGTATCAAGGGTGTTCCTTGGAATATCGGAGGTGTACCTGGGAGTGTCAGCGGTGCACCTGGGAGTGTTAGAGGTGTATCAGGGAGTGACAGAGGAGTACCTAGGAGTGTCAGAGGTGTACCTGGGAGTGTCAGAGGTGTAACTGGGAGTGTCAGAGGTGTACCTGGGAGTGTCAGAGGTGTACCTGGGAATTTCAGAGGTGTACATGGGAGTGTCAAAGATGTACCTGAGAGTGTCACAGGAGTACCTGGGAGTGTCAGAGGTGTACTTGGGAGTGTGAGAGGTGAAACTAGAAGTATCGGAGGTTTACCTGGGAGTGTCGGAGTTGTACCTGGGAGTGTCGGAGGTGTAACTAGGAGTGTGAGAAGTGTAACTGGGAGTGTGAGAGGTGTACCTGGGAGTGTCGGAGGTGTACCTGGGAGTGTGAGAAGTGTTCCTGGGAGTGTCGGAGGTGTACCTGGGAGTGTCAGAGGTGTACCTCGGAGTGTCAGAGGTGTACCTGGGAGTGTCAGAGGTGTACCTCGGAGTGTCAGAGATGTACCTGGGAGTGACAGAGATGTATCTGGGAGTGTCGGACGTGTGCCTGGGAGTGTCAGAGGTGTACCACGGCATGTCAGTGGAGTACCTGGGACTGTCAGAGGTGTACCTGGGAGTGTCAGAGGTGTACCTGGGAGTGTCAAAGGTGTACCTGGGAGTGTCAGAGGTGTACCTGGAAGCGTCAGAGGTGTATGTATATTATGTATGCTGGATTATGTATTATGTATTTTTATTATGTATGTGCTCCATTTATATTTATTCAGCCTAGCTAGCAGCGTGTGGCAATGTTATTACCATATCCCACACGCTTAATTAATGTGCCTGGCGACGTATGGAAGCTGCTAATGTATCACTTGCCATACGTCGTCTATGGTAGTTCGTCTATGGTAGTTGACCAGGACCTTAGCTAGGGAGCAGTGCTATCCACCTCTGTGTACATACTCTTATCCAGTAAACCGAACCTACAAAACTATACAGGTGTTTGTGTTCTCTCCTGTATATAGAACTTAATACCCAGAACATCTAACATGGCGCAGTGCGTAGGATTACTGGATTATTACGAGTGATTAGTGCAAGTTTGTGGAAAGCCGGCTGATGGATCCCCGCCTTGGGTCAACCCCGCGTCATCCCTCGAAGAATTTCGCAACTTTGAGCAGTGTCAGTGACAGTGATTTTCTGTGAAGTGTTAAGTGCATTGTGTGTTTCGTGCCATTCATGTGTGACCTTGTTCGAACGGATTTCCAAGGTATACGGCATGTTCTGGGCATTTGTGGGGTGTAGAGCTCAGCGCACCCTCCTCTGACCGTTTACAGAGAGCGACTGAGCTACTCCTATCTCCACCCCCCTCCCTCACAGCGCCTCCACCCCCCCTCACAGCTGGGGCGAGACGCTCTCCCTGCCTGGGACACACACACATACATGTACTAACACTTGCTGACCGCGCGGTTCCTTATATATATTTTATATATATAACCTACTTATCTGTGTATTTAATTAAATTTTTTGTCTGAAATCTTGTTGATACGACGGGCTGACCGGTCAACACTGATTTAAGACACAGTACACAGATAAAGTAGTTATGTCTCATGCCTTACGTAGCCGTGGACCCAGCGCCTGGATGAGTCAAGCGGATGATAGTCCCCCAGAGATGGATGACCAGGCCGGCCCAGCTCCCACAACATCGCGCAGCCCTTCACCTCAGCATTCAGCGTTATCTCCAGAGATAATTGCCTTAATGAAGTTTATGAGAGATGAGAGACGCGAGGATGAAGCTCACAGACGTTTGGCGGATGAGCACAGAAGGCAAGCAGAGGCAGAACGAGACCACCAACAGAGAATGGAAGACAGTGCACGGTTTGAAGCCTTGATATCTCGCCTCACTGTTAACCAAGCCCCTGGCTCTAACACTGCCTCGGTACTGAACGGTTCAGATACCTCATCCATGCTTCCTTCACGCCCCCCAGCCCCACCTAAAGCAGCAGCTCAAACACCGCCCATCTTGGAGCCTGATGTAAATTTCCAGACTTTTCGCGAATGGCGGCAGCGGTGGGCTGATTATGCTACAATGGTGGATCTCCAGAGTTTGTCACAGCCTAAACAACTCATCCAGCTGCGTATGTGCCTGTCCTTGGAAGTTCAGCGTGTCTTAGAACATACGTTGCAGGTACCCCCAACCTCTTCGCTGTCTGTAGAGGAGGTACTGGACGTTCTACAACGGCACATCAAAGGACAGCAGAATGAAGCTCTGCGCAGGAGGGAATTGTTTAGCTGCAGACAGATGGAGGGTGAGTCTTTTGATGCCTTTTATGTACGTCTTAAGGGAGCCTCGGAAGAGGTAGATATATGTCTAGGCCACCACCAGCAGTGCGAGGAGACCCAGTTGAAGCAGGTGATCTTGATGGGTGTTAAGGACGAGGAACTTGTCCAACGCCTCACCTCCCTCGACTCTTCCTCTTCTCTTCAGGATGTGTTGACGATATGTCGCTCCTATGAAGCTGCCAGGTGAGCCACCTCTGCCATCCATGTGGGGTCACTCCTAGCTACGCCCGGCTCATTTTGTAACAACTGTGGTAAGCAGCACGGAACACAGGTGTGTCCAGCTGCTCAGTCTACCTGCAACAGTTGTGACCGTAAGGGCCACTGGTCGCTCACAGTGCGGTGCCCAGCTAAGTACGTACAGTGCAATGTGTGCGGTCGTCTGGGCCACTATGACAAGTGTTGCCCTACCCACAAACCCAAGGGACAGCGTCGGCGGAAGCTTCGGCGCCCTTCTACCAGTGAGGGCCGCCCACAGTCGCCAAATCAGAGGCACGACGACCCGGGACAAAGCCCGACCCATTTTAGGAGGGTGTACTCCTCGCATCCCAGGACCAAAGCCCCCCAGTACATCAGCGTCATCGTGACCTACGGCGGTGTGTCATCCCGTCTTCAGATGTTGCCCGACACCGGCACTGATGCTACAGTCATCGGTCCCCAGCATTTGCGATGCTTGGGGCTCTCTCCAAGCGATCTAGGACCGCCTCCCGAGGACCTCTGCGTCATGGCAGATGGTTCACAGATGGCCCCAGCCCTGGGTTCACTCTATGCACATGTCACCTTTGGCAACAGGTCGTGTCAGGCCTGGATTGACGTGCATAATGGTGTCCCGACTCCCTTGCTGTCCTACAGACATTGTCAAGAGTTGGCCATCATCTCCCAGGACTTCCCAACACCGATTCTCGAGGTAAATTACGCCAACAGGGTGCACAAAGGGAGCAGCAACTACCCTGCTGCCGCCCTACCCCTACCTCTGGCCAGTGACACCTCTCCTTCGGTAGTTGTCCCTGCTGCATCACGTCCCCACGCCTTGGCTCGCCTTCACGACAGTCACCGTGGAGCTGAGGCCACCAAACGGCGTGCACGACAGACTGTGTTCCGGCCTGGCATCGACCCCGACATCTCCAATGCTGTCCAGGTGTGTAAGCCCCGCCACGTATTACAACCCAGCCAGCAGCAGGTACCCTTCATGAGTGACGACAACCCCACCCGCCCCTTTGAGTCTGTGTCGGCCGACTTTTTCTGTGTGTCAGGAAAGTCCTTCCTGGTTATCGTCGACCGTCTCTCTGGTTGGCCGGTTGTCATCAAGGGCGGTAATGACACGACGTCTGCCGCCACCATCAGCAAGTTCCGCCACTACTTCCGTGACGTGGGCGTTTCTGTACGCCTGCGAACCGACGGAGGGCCTCAGTTCACAAGCCGGGACTTTGCTGCGTTCCTTGACCGATGGGGAGTCCGGCATGTGTTGTCATCGCCCCATTACCCGCAGTCCAACGGCCACGCTGAGGCTGCTGTCAAATCTTTGAAGCACCTCATCCTTAAGGTGGCCCCTTTTGGGAATATTGACTGCGAGGCCTTCGACCGGGGTCTTCTTGAACTCCGCAACACACTTAACTACACCGGACGCTCCCCTGCCCAGGTTTTGTATGGACGCCCCCTTCGTTCTTGTGTCCCTGCTCACCCTCAATCCTTCTCCAAGGAGTGGCAGACCAAGACAGAGGATTGTGATCGCCGAGCCGCCGAACGTGTTCAGGACGTCGTCGCCCGCTACAACGACCACACCCGTTCTCTCCCCAGGTTGAGTGTCGGCACCCAAGTCCGTGTTCAGGACCCGACCTCCCTACGTTGGGACAAAGTAGGCGTAGTCATGGGTCTCGGCAGGTCACGGGACTTCCAGGTGCGGTTACCCAGTGGTCGTGTGTGGTGGAGGAACCGCCGTTTTCTCCGCCCCGTAACACTGCCTTCTGCTGGCCCCGCCACCAGTGTTGAGTCCCATACCCTTCCCAGTGATGAAGTCCCTCGACGCTCAGAACGGATCCAGAAGAAAAGGTCCGCTCAAGACTTTGCTATGAGCGTATAGGGGGGAGGGGGGTGTATGTATATTATGTATGCTGGATTATGTATTCTGTATGTATATTATGTATGTGCTCCATTTATATTTATTCAGCCTAGCTAGCAGCGTGTGGCAATGTTATTACCATATCCCACACGCTTAATTAATGTACCTGGCGACGTATGGAAGCTGCTAATGTATCACTTGCCATACGTCGTCTATGGTAGTTGACCAGGACCTTGGCTAGGGAGCAGTGCTATCCACCTCTGTGTACATACTCTTATCCAGTAAACCGAACCTACAAAACTATACAGGTGTTTGTGTTCTCTCCTGTATATAGAACTTATTACCCAGAACATCTAACACTGGCAGTGTCAGAGGTGTACCTGGGAGTGTCAGAGGAATACCTAGGAGTGTCAGAGGTGTACCTGGGAGTGTCAGAGGTGTACCTAGGAGTATCGGAGGTTTACCTGGGAGTGTCAGAGTTGTACCTGGGAGTGTCGGAGGCGGACCTGGGAGTGTCAGAGGTGTTCCTGGGAGTATCAGAGGTGTACCTGGGAGTATCGGAGGTGTACCTGGGAATGTCAGAGGTATACCAGGGAGTGTCAGTGAAGTACCTGGGAGCCTCAAAGGTGTACCTGGGAGTATCGGAGGTGTACCTGATAGTCTCAGAGGTGAACTAGGGAGTGTCAGAGGAGTACCTGGGAGTGTCAGAGGTGTACCTGGGAGTATCAGAGGTGTACCTGGGAGTATCGGAGGTGTACCTGGGAGTGTCAGAGGTGTACCTGGGAGTGTCAGAGGTGTACCTAGGAGTGTCAGAGATGTACCTGGGAGTGTCACTAGGTGTATCTGGGAGTGTTGGACGTGTACCTAGGAGTGTCAGAGGTGTTCCAGGGAATGTCAGTGGAGTACCTGGGAGTGTCAGAGAACAGAATTGTCAAGAGGTGTACCTGGGAGTATCGGAGGTGTACCTGGGAGTGTCAGAGGTGCAGTGTCCAGATGTGTACCTGGGAGTGTCACGGTAGCTGGGAGTGTCTGAGGTGTACCTGGGAGTGTCAGAGGTGTGCCTAGGAGTGTCCAGAGGTGCACTTGGGAGTGTCAGAGGGAGGCACCTTGGAGTGTCTGAGGTGTACCTGGGAGTGTCTGAGGTGTACCTGGCAGTGTCTGAGGTGTACCTGGCAGTGTTTGAGGTGTAACTGGCAGTGTCAGCGGTGTACCTGGGAGTGTCAGC
Source organism: Homarus americanus (assembly GCF_018991925.1). Taxonomy (NCBI): domain Eukaryota; kingdom Metazoa; phylum Arthropoda; class Malacostraca; order Decapoda; family Nephropidae; genus Homarus; species Homarus americanus. The sequence goes on from NW_024718211.1 coordinate 9,921, forward strand.
GGTGCACCTGGGAGTGTTAGAGGTGTACCAGGGAGTGTCATAGGTGTACCTGGGATTGTCAGAGGTGTACCTGGGAGAGTCAGAGGTGTTCCTGGGAGTGTCAGAGATGTACCTGGGAGTGTCAGAGGTGTATCTGGTAGTATCAGAGGTGTACCTGGGAGTATCGGAGGTGTACCTGGGAATGTCAGAGGTATACCAGGGAGTGTCAGTGAAGTACCTGGGAGTCTCAAAGGAGTACCTGGGAGTATCGGAGGTGTACCTGGGAGTCTCAGAGGTGAAGCAGGGAGTGTCAGAGGAGTACCTGGGAGTGTCAGAGGTGTACCTGGGAGTATCGGAGGTGTACCTGGGAGTATCGGAGGTGTAATTGGGAGTGTCATAGGTGTACCTG
>NW_024718212.1:0-5122 GCF_018991925.1 Homarus americanus
CGGGAAACTTGTTTATCTAACCAACTTTCTCGGAAAGTAGATATTTCCCATTTTTTATGATACAAATTTCCCGTTTCTATGATAATCTATTTTCGGCAAATTTGGTTTATCTAACCAACTTTCCGAAAGTAGATATTTCCCATTTTTTATGATCAAATTTCCCATTTTCTATGATAATCTATTTTCGGGAAAGTTGTTTATCTAACTTGGAAAGTAGATATTTCCCATTTTTATGATACAAATTTCCCGTTTTCTATGATAATCTATTTTCGGCAAATTTGGTTATCTAACCAACTTTCCGGAAATAGATATTTCCCATTTTTATGATACAAATTTCCGTTTCTATGATAATCTATTTTCGGAAAAATTTGGTTTATCTAACCAACTTTCGGAAAGTAGATATTTCCCATTTTTGTGATACAAATTTCCCGTTTTCTATGATAATCTACTTCCAAAATTGGGTAATATTTCCCCAAAATTCAATCTATTCCCCGAAAATCGATAATCTACTTTCCCGAGTAGAAAATCTATACTTTTCGGGAAAGTAGACTCTATCTTTCCCGGAAAGTAGATATTTCCCATTTTTTATGATACAAATTTCCGTTTTCTATGATAATCTATTTCCGGGAAAGTTGATTTATCTAACCCAACTTTCTGGAAAGAGTAGATATTTCCCATTTTTTATGATACAAATTTCCCGTTTTCTATGATAATCTATTTTCGGCAGAATTTGGTTATCTAATAACTTTCCGGAAAGTAGATATTTCCCATTTTTTATGATACAAATTTCCGTTTTCTATGATAATCTATTTTCTGAAAATTTGGTTATCTAACTCCTTTCCCGGAAAGTAGATATTTCCCATTTTTTATGATACAAATTTCCGTTTTCTATGATAATCTACTTCCATAAAATTAGGTATTCCCCAAATTCGAAATCTATTCCCCGAAAATCGATAATCTACTTTCCCGAAAAAGTAGAAATCTATCTACTTTTCGGAAGTGAATAATAACTTTCCGAGAAAGTAGATATTTCTCATTTTTTATGATAAAATTTCCGTTTCTGATAATCTATTTCGGAAGAGTTGTTTATCTAACCAACTTTCGCGGAAAGAGTAGATATTTCCCATTTTTTATGATACAAATTTCCCGTTTTCTATGATAATCTATTTTCGGCAAATTTGGTTTATCTAACCAACTTTCCCGGAAAGTAGATATTTCCATTTTTATGATACAAATTTCCCGTTTTCTATGATAATCTATTTTCAGGAAAGTTGTTTATCTAACCAACTTTTGCGGAAAGTAGATATTTCCCATTTTTTATGATACAAATTTCCCGTTTTCTATGATAATCTATTTTCGGCAAATTTGGGTATCTAACCAACTTTCCCGGAAAGTAGATATTTCCCATTTTTATGATACAAATTTCCCGTTTTCTATGATAATCTATTTTCGGGAAAGTTGTTTATCTAACTCAACTTTCGCGGAAAGTAGATATTTCCCATTTTTTATGATACAAATTTCCCGTTTTCTATGATAATCTATTTTCGGCAAATTTGGTTTATCTAACTCAACTTTCCCGGAAAGTAGATATTTATTTTATGATACAAATTTCCCGTTTTCTATGATAATCTATTTTTCGGGAAAGTTGTTTATCTAACAACTTTCGCGGAAAGTAGATATTTCCATTTTTATGATACAAATTTCCGTTTTCTATGATAATCTATTTTCGGCAAATTTGGTTATCTAATAACTTTCCCGGAAGTAGATATTTCCCATTTTTATGATACAAATTTCCGTTTTCTATGATAATCTATTTTCGGAAAATTTGGTTTATCTAACTCAACTTTCCCGGAAAGTAGATATTTCCAATTTTTGTGATACAAATTTCCGTATTCTATGATAATCTACTTCATAAAATTAGGTAATATTTCCCCAAAATTCGAATCTATTCCCCGAAAATCGATAATCTACTTTCCGAAAAGTAGAAAATCTATCTACTTTTCGGAAAGTAAACAACTTTCCCGGAAAGTACATATTTCCCAGAAAGTACATATTTCCCATTTTTTATGATAAAATTTCCGTTTTCTATGATAATCTATTTTCGCGGGAAGTTGTTTATCTAACCAACTTTCGGAAGTAGATATTCCCATTTTTATGATACAAATTTCGTTTTCTATGATAATCTATTTTCCGGGAAAGTTGTTTATCCGCTAACTTTCGCCCGGAAGAGTAGATATTTCCCATTTTTTTATGATACCAATTTCCCGTTTTCTATGATAATCTATTTTCGGAAAATAACGGAACATCTCTTAACTTTCCCGGAAAGTAGATAACTTACATTTTTATTGATACAAATTTCACGTTTTCTATGATAATCTGGAAGCCCATAAAATTAGGTATTTCCCCCAAAATTCGAAATCTATTCCCGAAAAATCGATAATCTACTTTCCCGAAAAGTAGAAAAATCTATCTACTTTTCGGAAAGTAAATAACCAACTTTCGCGGAAAGTAGATATTTCCCATTTTTTATGATACAAATTTCCCGTTTCTATGATAATCTAATTTTCGGCAAATTTGGTTATCGAACCAACTTTCCGGAAAGTAGATATTTCCCATTTTTTATGATACAAATTTCCGTTTTCTATATTAATCTATTTTCGGGAGAAAGTTGTTTATCTAACCAACTTTCGCGGAAAGTAGATATTTCCCATTTTTTATGACACAAATTTCCCGTTTTCTGCTGATAATCTATTTTCGGCAGGATGGTTTATCTAACCAACTTTCCGGAAAGTAGATATTTCCCATTTTTTTATGATGCAGATTTTCCCGTTTTCTATGATAATCTATTTTCGGGAAAATTGTTTATCTAATAACTTTCGCGGTAGATATTTCCCATTTTTATGATACAAATTTCCCGTTTCTATGATAATCTATTTACCGACAAAATTTGGTTATCTAAACCGCGCTTTCCCGGAAAGTAGATATTCCCATTTTTTTTGATACTATAAATTTCCCGTTTTCTATGATAATCTATTTTCCGGGAAAGTTGTTTATCTAACTCAACTTTCGCGGAAAGTAAGATATTTCTATTTTTATGATACAAATTTCCCGTTTCCATGATAATCTATTTTCGACAGAATTTGGTTATCTAATAACTTTCGCCCGGAAAGTAGATATTTCCCCATTTTTATGATACAAATTTCCCGTCTTCTATGATAATCTATTTTTCGGAAAGGGCTGATTTATCTAACTCAACTTTCTCCCGGAATGTAGATATTTCCATTTTTTGTGATACAAATTTCACGTTTTTCTATGATAATCTCTTCGCAAAATTGGGTAATATTTTCCCCAAAATTCGAAAAATCTATTCCCCGAAAAATCGATAATCTACTTTCCCGAAAGTGAAAATCTGTCCTACTTTTCGGAAGAGTAAATGTCTTTTCGCTGGAAAGTGATATTTCCATTTTTATGATACAAATTTCCCGTTTTCCACTTGATAATCTATTTTCCGGCAAATTTGATTTATCGAACCAACTTTCCCGGAAAGTAGATATTTCCCATTTTTTATGATACAAATTTCCCCGTTTTCTATGATAATCTATTTTCCGGAAAGTTGTTTATCTATTCCAACTTTCGCGGAAAGTAGATATTTCCCATTTTTATGATACAAATTTCTCGTTTTATGATAATCTATTTTCGGCAAATTTGATTTGTCTAACCAACTTTCCCGGAAAGTAGATCTTTACATTTTTATGATACAAATTTTCCCGTTTTCTGATAATCTATTTTCGGGAAAGTTGTTTATCTAACAACTTTCGCGGAAAGTAGATATTTCCCATTTTTATGATACAAATTTTCCGTTTCTATGATAATCTGTGTACCGGCAAATTTGGTTATCCTATTTCAACTTTCCCGGAAAGTAGATATTTCCCCATTTTTTTATGATACCATTTCGTTTTTCTATGATAATCTATTTACGGAAATTGGTTATCTAACTTTCAACTTTCCCGGAAAGTAGATATTTCCCCATCTTTTGTGATACAAATTTTCCCGTTTTCTTGATAATCTACTTCCGCAAAGATTAGTATCTTCCCCAAAATTCAATCTATTCCCCGAAAAATCGATAATCTACTTTCCCGAAAAGTAGAAAATCTATCTACTTTTCGGGAAAATGAATAACTCAGATATTTCTCATTTTTATGATACAAAATTTCCCGTTTTCTATGATAATCTATTTTCGGGAATGTTGTTTATCTAACCAACTTTTCGCGAAAGTAGATATTCCCCATTTTTTATGATACAAATTTCCCCGTTTTCTCTATGATAATCCTTTCCGGCAAATTTGGTTATCAACAACTTTCCCGGAAAGTAGATATTTCCCCATTTTATGATACAAATTTCCCGTTTTTCTATGATAATCTATTTTTCGGGAAAGTTGTTTATCTAATAACTCAACTTTCGCCGGAAAGTAGATATTTTACATTTTTTATGATACAAATTTCCCGTTTTCTATGATAATCTATTTTCGGAAAATTTGGTTATCTGTAATTTTTCCCGGAGAGTAGATATTTCCCATTTTGTGATACAAATTTCCGTTTTCTATGATAATCTACTTCCATAAAATTAGGTAATATTTCCCCAAAATTCGAAAATCTATTCCCCGAAAATCGATAATCTACTTTCCGAAAAGTAGAAAATCTATCTACTTTCAGGAAAGTGAATAACCAACTTTCCCGGAAAGTAGATATTTTCCCATTTTTTATGATACAAATTTCCCGTTTTTCTATGATAATCTATTTTCAGGAAGGATTGTTTATCTATTTCAACTTTTTCATGAAGTAGATATTTCCCATTTTTTTATGATACAAATTTTCCCGTTTTTTCTATGATAATCTATTTTCATGGGTGGTTATCTATAACTTTCCCGGAAAGTAGATATTTCCCATTTTTTGATACCAAATTTCCGTTTTCTGTGATAATCTATTTTCCGGGGAAAGTTGTTTATCTAACTCTTTCTGCTGAAATGGAGTATTTCCCATTTTTTTATAATACAAATTTCCCGTTTTCTATGATAATGTATTTTCGGCAAATTTGATTTATCCTTTCTTTCCCGGAATGTAGA
>NW_024718213.1:0-31627 GCF_018991925.1 Homarus americanus
TGGTACAGATGGTGATGGTTGTACAGATGGTGGCCAAAGTGTGAGTGGTGGTGGTGAGTGCAGATGGTGGTAGTAGTGTGGTGGTGGCTAGATGGTGATGGTTAATACAGATGGTGGTAGTGAGTGGTGGTGTGAGTACAGATGGTGTGTGAGTGGTGTGTACAGATAGTGTGTGGTGGTGTGTGTACAGATGGTGATGGTTGTACAGATGGTGTGGTAGTAGTGGTGGTGGTGGTGCAGATGGTGGTGGTGAGTGGTGGTGGTGAATTGCAGATGAATGGTTGTGCAGATGAAAAGGGTGGTAGTAGTGGTGGTGAATTTACAGATGATGATAGTTACAGATGGTGGTAATAGTGGAGGTGGTGGTAGTGGTGCAGATGTTGATAGTTTTACAGATGGTAGTAGTAGTAGTGGTACAGATGGTGATAGTTATACAGATGATGAGTAGTGAAAGTGACAAATATGAAGGCAAAGGTGGTGGTACAGATAGTGGTAGTTATACAGATGGTTAGTAATAGTGGTGGTAGTGGTGGTACAGATGGTGATATTATACAGATGGTGGTGACAATGGCGATAATGATACATGAAACATGCTACTGCACTACCACAACCAACTACCTAACACCACCACCACCACCACTACAAACAACACGAAATCATAAAACTCATAATTTCACGACGTTCATGGTTTATTGATTCTGTTGGTGACGGTGTGTGTGTGTGTGTGTGTATAAGTGCATGTGTGTGTGTAAGTGTGTGTGTGTGTGTGTGTGTGTGTGTGTGTGTGTGTGACCCCACACCCCACAACCACCCTCAGGTTTCTAGATTAAACAACAATCCCAAACAAAAACCTCATCTCTTCCTCCCCCCACAACACAGAGACAAAGACAAGTAAGAATAGAGAGAGAGTAAGAATCATATTTTCCTCGTTTCGTCTTTATTCTTACCTCAGGAGACCAGAAAGGCAGGAAAGGAAATAAATGTGAATAATCTTGAGGTCTGGAGGAATGCAGTTGTGTTTCTGTTTAGGCAGGTATCTTGAATCACCAATCCCGCAGCACCAACCCAAACATCCCCTCATACACACACTTCACGCGACCTAACCGCTCCACTCCCCACTGCGTTCCTCTCAATCACCCACAACGTCACAAGACAACCATTACTCACTCGCACTCTCGTCACTGAGGTGCACTCCCACCACACAACTGAAAAGGGAAACAAATCAAATACACCACCAGAGATCGAATGCCCCAAAAATTTCTCTCACCGCATTCTCCCTCATCCGTTTTACCGTTTTGATTCTCTCTTCGCCATCGTTGACTACACTTACAGCATATCCACTCACCTCCGACATCTTACAAAACACCATCCCGAAATATGTAACAAAAACAAAACACAACACCATCAACCCTAGGGAAAATAAACAACAACACAAAATTAAACAAACTCCCGTCGTCGGCTTCAAGCTTGATCATTGATAGTCATTGGTCAGATCACGCCCCCCCACCTCACCCCCTCCCCTCCCTCCTCCACGCTCTTTAGAAAAAAATAGTCATCTAATATAGTTAAGTTACAGACTATTCACTCAGTATCCACACACACACGTCAAAAACAAGTCACCCTCGTCTCCTTATAGTAAATGGCGTTCATTTTGTGTTTATTGTTATTGTTCATATTATTGTTGTAGTCGTTCGTGTTGTTGTTGTTGTTCATATTGTTGTTGTAGTCGTTAGTATTTGTTTATTTGTTCATATTAGTTGTTGTAGTCGTTCGTGTTGTTGTTTTGTTCATATTGTTGTTGTAGTCGTTCGTGTTTTTTGTTGTTCATATTACTTGTTGCAGTCATTCATGTTGTTGTTTGTTCATATTTCTTGTTATAGTCGTTCGTATTGTTATTGTTCATATTGTTGTTGTAGTCGTTCGTGTTGTTGTTGTTCATGTTGTTATTTGCAGTCGTTCGTGTTGTTATTTGTTGTTCTATTGTTGTTGTGCCGATCATTTATTTTTTTGTTGTGCTTTGCTGTCGTTATATATTATGTTAATTATTATTACTATTTTTGTTCTTTTTGTTCATGTTATTGCTTGTTTTCATCTGTATTTGTTCATATTAGTTGTTGTCGTTCATATTGTTAATGTTGTTGTTGATAGTTATTACTCTTGTTCATATTGTTTCCTTGTTATTGGCATGGAGTCGTTGTTGTTATTACTGTTATTACGTTATTGTTACTGTTTATCTGTCTGTTACCTCATTATCCTTGTTACTGTTACTGTTGCCTATGTTATCCCACAGCAAAGTTCCATTGTCCCAGCCAAAATTCAGAAACCCAAAAAGGTACAGACTCACTCTACAGACTCATGGAATACAGACCTGAATAACTACAAACTCATGGAATGTGCTGGGATTCCTGAGACCTACAAGCTCATGAATAGCTCCACAGATTACCAGAATAGGTGCTACACTCATGGAATTGGTGCCACACGACCCTCTATACTTATTGACATACATGAACACACACACACACACACATACACACACACACACACACACACACACACACACACACACACACACACACACACACACACACACACACACACACACACACACACACACATCACCAGATAACACGATACTGTATGATGTTTCCCCTATCTAGAGACACTGCGTTTACAGAAAGCAATGGAGAGCAGCAAGGTGGTAAACCAATCTTAAATCCTCCAATAGCACAGAATGTATATAGAATAAAAGGAGGGGGATGAAAAGAAGAGATGAGGAAGTTAGGAGGGAGAAAAGAGAAGGGAAATAGAGAGGACAGTCTCATCTGACCGAAAAGGAATGAGGGCAGGATGCAAATGCATACAGGAGGATTTAAATAAACTGCAGGAGTGGTTAGAAAATGGCAAATGAAATTCAACACCAGCAAGTGCAGTGTACTTAATACTGAAGAACAAATACTGTCACTGTATACAGCCTTGAACATCAACCCAGGAGAAAGAGACTTCTAGTATTTGTGCCCAGACCTACGGCCTAGGAAGACGTTGCAGTTAGTGTTCGAAATATAAACAGTAATAAGATTTTATATCTAGAAGTGGCATCCAGAATCGGAGGTCACATTGCACTATATTCAGGCTAGTCAGGCCGCACCTCGATTATGTCTCAGTTCTGTGCCCTTTTGTTATATCAAATCACTGAGAAGAAAATGATTCTGGACTTAGGAAACCCTTCCATATCAAGATAGATTAAAGAAATTAAACTTCATTCTAGAAAGACAAGAGGGAAGATATGATAGAAGTATTTAATTGAGTGAAAGGAATCAATAAAGGGATACAGAGAAAGTTCTCAATATCCGAGCAGATAGGACCTGGAGCTACGGATTTGTTGATAAGTTTAGGTTTAGAGGAGATATAGGAAGAAACTGGTTCACAAATAGGGTGGTAGATAGTGAACAAGCTTAGCAACAGTAAGTGCTGGGACGCTGAAAGTTTAAAAGGAGGCTAGATAGATTCATGGACGATAGAGAGTGGTAACCTCGACAGGAGCTGCCATGCATGGATCAACCGGCCTGTTACAGACTCTTTATTTCTTGTGTTCTTATGTTCCATCCAGCCATCCGTCAGGGAAGAAGAGGGAGGAGTAGACGCTTGTTCGTGTCCGTCAAAGTAGTGTCTGTGTTCAGTCGCTCCAGCAGTGTCAACGTAACACTACAGCCCCCCCCCTAGTGTCTTGGTGAGATTCCACCACACTGTCTCATGTCTGTCCGTATGTCTGTCTGTTCTGTTTTTCTTATGTCTGTCTGTTCGTATGTTTGTTCTGTTCCTTCATGTCTTTGTTCTGTCCTGTCTGCATGTCTGTCAATGTTCTGTCTAATTCTGTCTGTCTGTCTGTTATTCTATCTGTCTTTTCTATCTCTGTCATTTTCTGTCATATTAACCTACCTTTTTAATATACCTGTCTCTTCTAACTCCCTGTATCACACTCCTATACTTTATATGGGCTTTATATAGGTCCTCCTTAAATGATTTTTAAACGGGCCCTTGACTCGTCTCACATCTGTTGCTTAAATGGACGACCACATCCCACCTTCCCTGAATACGTCCTGTCCGGTTTATCCAGCCAGTGCTCCTTAGCTCAAAATTCACCCCCCTCCCTCCCTCCCTCCTTTCCTCTCCTCACACCTTGACCCCCTCCCTCCCCTTCCTTTCCTCCTCCTCTCACACCTTGACCCCCTCCCTCCCTCCCTCCTTCCTCCTCACACTTTGACCCCCCTCCCTGCCCTCTCTTCCCCTCACACCTTGATCCCTTCTCCCTCCCTCCCTCCCCTCCTTCCTCCTCCCTCTCCCCTCACACCTTGACCCCTCCCTCCCCTCTCCCTCCCTCCCTCCTCACACCTTTGACCCCCTTCTCCCTCCTCTCCCTCCCTCCTTCCCTCCTTCCTCACACCTTGACCCTCTCCTCCCGCCCTCCTTCCCTCCCCCTCACACCTTGGTCTCTTTCTCCCCCTCCCTCCCTCCCTCCTCCCCTCCTTCCCTCCTCCTCCTCCTCTCCCTCTCACACCTTGACCCCTTCTCCTCCCTCCCTCCCTCCCCTCCCTCCTCCCTCTCCCTCACACTCTGACCCTCCTCCCTCCCTCCCTCCTTCCTCCTCCTCTCCCTCACACCTTGACCCCTCCCTCCCCCTACCCTCCCTCCTCACACCTTGACCCCCTCCCTCCCCTCCTCCCTCACACCTTGACCCCCTCTCTCCCTCCCTCCCTCCCCCTCCCTCCTCCTCTCTTCACATCTTGATCCCCCTCCCTCCCCCTCCCTCCCTCCTTCCCTCCTCACATCTTGACCCCCTTCCTCCCTCCCTCCTCCTCCTCTCCTCAACACCTTGACCCCCTTTCTCCCCTCCCTCCCTCCCTCCCCTTCCCTCCCCTCTCCTTCCTCTCCCTCACATCTTGTCCCCTCCCCTCCCTCCTCCTTCCCCCTCCCTCACATCTTGACCCCTCCCTCCCCCTCCTCCCTCCCCCTCCTCCTTCCCTCCTCACATCTTGACCCCTTCTCCCTCCCCCTCCCCTCCCTCCCTCCTTTCTTCCCCTCCCCCACATCTTGACCCCTCTCCTCCCTCCCTCCCCTCCTCACATCTGACCTCTCCTCCCCCTCCCTCCCTCCCCTCCCTCCTCACATCTTGACCTCCTTCTCCCTCCCTCCCTCCTTTCCCCTCCTCATATCTTGATCCCCCACCCCTCCCTCCTTCCCCCTCCTCACATCTTGACCCCCTCTCCTTCCTTCCTTTCCCCTCCCTACATCTTGACCCTCCCTCTCCTCCCCCTCCCTCACATCTTGACCCCTCCCTCCCTCCTCCTTCCCTCCTCACATCTTTGACCCCCTTCTCCTCCCTCCCTCCCTCTCACATCTTGACCCCTTCCTCCCTCCCTCCCTCCTTCCCTCCTCACATCTTGACTCTCCCTCCTCCTCCTCCTCACATCTTGACCTCCTCCCTCTCACCCCCAAACACACTTATTGTCAAACTTTCGTGTTGTAAATCATAAACCAAAGTAAACAGATCAGAGAAGAAATAAGATATAGTCTCAGAGTACTGCCATTATTACACTCCATTGTATCGAGGAAGTGAGACGAGTATAGATGAGGTCTCACATAATCTAGCCAGGAGGAATATTTAATGTGAACTTGTGAGAATCCATCTTTGTCTTCATGAGCTTATTTAAAGTCATTTCCTGTTTTGTTTTTTCTGTTCTGTTAGTTAAGAGAAAAATTCTGCAGTAGAAGTATTTAGAATCCATAACGTAGAGGAGTTTAGTAGATACTGTATGTTCTAAATCTATTACAGAAGGAGAGAGGAGGAGGAGGGGTTGATAGGTGAGGAGAAAAATAAACCTGGAACCTTGAGAATCACGTTGTTGTTGTTGTTGTTGTTTTTTTCTGTAAGAGCCTGACGTTGAGCCCAGATATATGCATTTTCACGTTCCAGTGAGGTGGGTAAAAAATCATCTTACAATCCCTTAAATGTTTTTGTGTCGTAGCCAAAGTGAGCCACTGAGGTAGTTCACTCACCTGTCGGGAGTGGGGGAGACATCTAGTGCTTGAGGTGGATTGTCAGTTAATAAAACACACCTGTCGGGAGTGGGGGGACACATCTAAGGCTTTATGTGATTGTCAGTTAATAAACACACCTGTCGGGAGTGGGGAGGGGGAGACATCTAGTGCTTGAGGATTTGTCGTTAATAAACACACATGCTTTGGGTATCACGTGAAGATTAGACACCCAACTTATTCTAACTGATTATTAAACTAATGTACCACTGCTTCAGGAGGTTGAAGCAGAGTTAGGTTAGGTAGGTTGTTAGGTTAGGTTAAGACAGGTTAGGTGCTGCTAGGTTGAAGCTAATAAATCCCAGGTGAAATAAGCTTCTGTGTGTCTAATCTTCAGGTGAGAGGGCAGGCCTAGTAAGGTTCACCCAGGCTGCCCCACAAACACTGCCAGGCTGAGGTGGCGGGATGAGGTATTGTAATCTCCTGGCACTTGGTGAGCCTCTCCACCCTTTCCATCCGCCACCAGCCTCAGCTCCCATTTCCGTCCCCTCAATCTCCAGGCCACTTCTCCCCAGACCCTAACCCTTACCTCCCAATTCAGCCCTTACCACTACAAGACACTCCAATCCATCGTCCTCAAAGGGTCAATAAACTAATATAATATTTACCAAAAAGAAAAATAAATAATAATAATAACAGCTCAATTTATAAGGCAAGAAGGATATTAGTTTTTTTCAATTAACTGATGAGAGAATGAAGACAAAAACAGAAAATATATACAGATATGTGTTGAATATTTATATTTCTACAATGATATTGATATTGTTTACTTGTGTGTGTGTGTGTGTGTGTGCCTGGGAGGATGTTTACGCCACTAACATCTCTGGTACGGGGTAAATATAGGCCTACATCCTCAGGCTCATGATGATCGTCAGGAAGATTTTGACGTGACATAAACAAACACGACGCCCCATACATCGTTTAAATTAATCCACCAAATTTTTATTTATAGGATTAACCATTAATTAATTCGTGACAATAACATCAGAAAGGTCATTTTTTTATTAACAACAGGTATCTGGATTCTTTTATTTTTAATCTTTTTCGGAGCTATTTATTATTTAATGTCTGAAATAAGGACTAAATTTATTCAGTTCCAATAATGTATAGACCTTATTCTAATATTATTTACTAATATATATTAATCAAAAAACTTATATTAAAAAAAATAAAAAATTATGCACTCAATATCTTTTTTTTTCATACACACACACACACACACACACACACACACACACACACACACACACACACAAAACACACACAAAACACACACACACACAAACATAATACACACACACACACACACACACACTCTGCCTGCACCACAACTGTCTGACTTAACATTTATCTCCCTATATATTTATTCAGGTTTCTAATTATGCAAAACATGTATGGTGTGTGTGTGTGTGTGTGTGTGCGTTTAACATGGTCGAGTTTTATGAAAATTTGGTGTTAGCTCAACAAAGCTGATTCTTCAATGCTGTTATATTACTGTAAGTCTTATAGTTTCTTCAAGGCTGTTATTACTGTAAGTCTTATAAAGCTGATTCTTCAAGTTACATACTAAGTCTTATAAAGCTGTTTTCAATGCTGTTATTACTGTAAGTCTTATAAAAGCTGATTCCTTCAATGCTGTTATTACTGTAAGTCTTATAAAAGTTGTTTGTCATTGTTATTACAGGTCCTATAAAGTTGCTTCTTCAATGCTATGTTACTGTAAGTCTATAAAAGCTGTTTCCTTCAATGCTGTTATTACTTCAAGTCTTATAAAGCTGTTTCTTCAATGTTGTTATTATTGTAAGTCTTATAAAAAGTTTCTTTCCATACAGTTATTACTGTAAGTCTATAAAGCTAACTTTTCAATGCTGTTATTACTGTAAGTCTTATAAAGCTTGTTTTCCAATGTTGTTATTACTGCAAGTCTTATAAAAGCTGTTTTCCAATGCTGTTATTATCAGTCTATAGTGTTGTTTCTTCAATGCTGTTATTACTCCAAGTCCTATAAAGCTGTTTCTTCAATGCTGTTATTACTGTAAGTCTTATAAAAGCTGATTCTTCAATGCTATATACTATCAAGTCTTATAAAGCTGTTTCTTCAATGCTGTTATTACAAAGTCTTATAAAGGATTCCTCCAATGCTGTTATTACCTAAGTCTTATAAAGCTTGCTCCTTCACAATGCTATTACTGTAACAGGTTTGTTTTCAATGTTATTATCAAGTCTATAAAGCTTTTTCTAACGCTAGTCATTGTAAGTCTTAATAAAGCCGATTCCTTCATAGTTATTTAAGTCTTATAAAGCTGGTTTCTTCAATGTTGTTATTATCAAGTCTTATAAAGTTGTTTTCTTCATATTGTTATTACAGTAAGTCTTATAAAGCTGTTTCTTTAATGCTATTACTTCTAAAACTTGCTTCAATCTAACATGTAAGTCTTAGTAAAGCTCTCTTCAATGTTATTACTGTAAGTCTTATAAAGCTGTCTCTACAATGTTATTACTGTAAGTCTTATGCCGATTCCTTCAATGTTATATTACTCGTAAGTCTTAAAGCCTTCAATGCTGTTATTACTGTAAGTTGTTTCAAATAACCAAGTTCATATTTTTCAATGCTGTTATTATCAAGTCTTAAAAGCTGATTCCTTCAACGTTATTATCAGTCTTATAAAAGCTAGTCAATGTTATTACTTAAGTCTTATAAAGCTGTCATATTACTGTAAGTCTTATAAAAGCTTGATTCCTTCAACGCTCTATTTAAGTCTTATGTGCTGTTTCAATGCTGTTATTACTCTAAGTCTTATAAAGGATTTCAATGTTACTGTAAGTCTTATAAAAGCTGATTCTTTCAATGCTGTTATTACTAACAACCACGTCTTATAAAAGGTTACTTAATGCTGTTATTACCTGTCTTATAAAAGACTTTTCCAATGTTGTTATTACTCTAAGTTCTATAAAATGATCTTCAATTACTTATTACTGTAAGTCTTATAAAATTTTGATTCTTCACGTTGTTATTATCAAGTCTTATAAAGCTGTTTCTTCAACGCTGTTATTATCAAGTCTTTAAAAGCTGTTTCTTGCAATTGTTATTACAGTAAGTCTTATAAAAGCTGATTCCTTCAATGCTGTTATTACCTAAGTCTTATAAAGCTGTTTCTTCAACGCTGTTATTACTTCAAACAAACTTGATTCCTTCACACACATTTCTAAGTCTTATAAAGCTGATTCTTCAATGCTGTTATTACCTAAGTCTTATAAAGCTGTTTCCTTCAACGCTGTTATTACTGTAAGTCTTATAAAAGCTGATTCCCTCCAATGCTGTTATTACTGAAGTTTATGTTGATTCTTCAATGCCAGCACATTCTGTCCTATAAAATGTTCCTTCAACGCTGTTATTACTGTGTTATAAAAGCTGATTCCTTCAATGCTGTTATTACTTTAAGTCTTATAAAAGTGATTCCTTCAATGCTGTTATTACTGCAAGTCTTATATAAAAGCTGATCTTCAATGCTGTTATTACTCTAAGTCTTATAAAAGCTGTCAATGTTGTTATTATCAAGTCTTATAAAAGGATTCCTTCTAATGTTGTTATTACTTGCTTTATAAAAGCTGATTCCTTCAATGCTGTTATTACTCTAAGTCTTATAAAAAGCTTGATTCCTTCAATGTTATATTACTGTAAGTCTTATAAAGCTGATTCTCCAACCTGATACATACCGTCTTATAAAAGCTGATTCTTCAATGCTATATTATTAAGTCTTATAAAAGCGATTCCTTCAATGCTGTTATTACTCAAGTCTTATAAAGCTGCTTCCTCCAATGCTGTTATTACTATAAGTCTTATAGTCAGATTCTTCACGCTGTTGTAAGTCTTTAAAGCTGATTCCCTTAACAGCATATTCTAAGTCTTATAAGTTGTTTCCTTCAATGCTGTTATTATCTAAGTCTTATATAAGCTGCTTCCCTTCAATGCTACTACATTAAGTCTTATAAAGCTGTTTCCAATGCTGTTAATACCGTCCTATACATATAGTTTCTCTAATGTTACATAACAAGTCTTATGCTGTTTTCAATGCTTATTACTGTAAGTCTTATAAAAGTCAGCTTTCCAATGCTGTTATTATCCAAGTCTTATAAAGCCACTTCAATGTTGTTATCAAGTCTTATAAGCCTGCTTTCATCATTACACATCAAGTCCCATGTGCTTGTTCCCAATGTTACACACTGTCTTATAAAAGCTGTTTCTTAATGCCATATTACTGAAGTCTTATAAAAAGCCACACCTTCACTGTTGATATTATGTAAGTCTAAAAAGCCATTTTTCCAATGTTGTTACATTGTAAGTCTTATAAGCTGTTTCTAATGTTACATACTGTAAGTCTTATAAAAGCTGTTTCTTCAATGCTGTTATTATTAAAGTCTTATAAAAGCTGTTTCCTTCTAATTACACATTGTAAGTTAAAAGCTGTTTCTTAATGCTGTTATTACTATAAGTCTTATAAAAGCTGATTTCTTCATGCTGTTATTACTCTAAGCCCTTATAAAGCTGTTTCCAATGCTGTTATTACTATGTGTCCATAAAAGCTGTTTCTTCATTGCTGTTATTATCAAGTCTTATAAAAGCTGCTTTCCAATGCTGTTACTAAGTCTTATAAAAGCTGATCAACATACTTTAGCTGTTTGTCTCATCTTATTTCCCGTTAATTCTATAAGACTTCAAACTGTATAACCTTATCTTCACTACTGACGTCAATTGCACATTCCTTAAAAGCGACAGTGGGGATTATCATTACTCCTCAGTTTATGTGTTGGCGAGATAATTTCCTGGTAAATAGCTCCTGACTTTATAATTTGTTTATTTATTTGTCTGACGTTTAATCAATCATACACGAGGAGAAAAAAAATATATTCTCATCCCAGGTTCCAATATTACACCAGTGTTGTTAATGTAACCCCAATAATTATCGCTGATAGGTATAAATAATTTCCTAAAAGGTTTTATCTATTTTTTTTTTTAGAAATTGTAAAAAAATTATACATTTTTAGCGTTCATAAATCAACGGTGAACTTATTTATTTATAAAACAAATTGACCAGAGATGAATTTAAGGCAAGTTCCACATTAGACCAGGGTTCTGCGGCGACACATTCATGTGTCACCGCAGAACAGCCAAGTCCAATAACAACAATTTTGTTAGTTTTAAGGCACAAATATATTTTTCAAACGTTTAAAACCATAGATAACATTTTCTTTTATAGCACTTACTTAATCAGAGACGAGTATATGCATTTGCCGCCCAAAGTTCCAATACATGACGACATTCCGCGACGCACCAGAGGCCGCCGCGCCTCTGACGGATTGCTTTATGCCCGCGGTGAGAGCCCTACCAAAACCGCAAACTGAAAAAACACAACAGCCGAGCCGACAAAACGCACAATTCAGCTAGAGCAAACAGGAGCGCATCACAGGAGCCACTTTATCTCGTAATCTCTCGATTTTCATCCCATTTATTGTTTAGCTTGCAGCCTGCTGCTCCATCCCTGCCCTGGCACATGTGGCACGATGGGTGGTCTCTGGCTCCATCCCAGCCAACACACCTCCAGCCCTCCCCAGTCCTCCTCTAGCCTCCAGCCACACCTCAGCCATCACCTCCTCCTCCCCAGCCTCCCTCCTCTTAGCAACCTCCTCCTCAGCCTCCTCCTCTTAGCCCACCTCCTCCCAACCCTCCCAGGCCCCAACCTTGTCTCAGCCAGCTAACTAACTCCTTCAATTTCATCATCACAATCTCAAGTATCCTGTCTTCGTCTTTCTTCTTCTTCTCAGAGTTTCTCTCACTTCCTCTCTTCATTGTTTCCTCTTTGTCTAATTCTTTCTCGGTTTCTGCTTTTTCTTTGTCAGAGTAAAGAAAGGAAACACAACAGGTGAGAGGCACCACAACAGGTGAGAGGCACCACAACAGGTGAGAGGCACCACAACAGAGTGCATCACAACAGGAGAGGCACCACAACAGGTGAGAGGCACCACAACAGTGAGAGGCACCACAACAGGTGAGAGGCACCACAACAGGTGAGAGGAACCACAACAGAGAGGCACCACAACAGGAGAGAGGCACCACACAGGTAGACAACAACAGGTGAGAGGAACCAACAGGTGAGAGGCATCACAACAGGTGAGAGGCATCACAACAGGTGAGAGGCATCACAACAGGTGAGAGGCACCACAACAGTGAGAGGCACCACATTGAAAGTACCACAACAGGTGAGGGGAACACAACAGGTGGAGAGGAACCACAACAGGTGAGAGGCACCACAACAGGTGAGAGGCACCACACAGGTGAGAGGCACCACAACAGGTAGAGAGGCATCACACAGGTGAGGAGGAACCACAACAGGAGAGAACCACAACAGGTGAGAGGCACCACAACAGGTGGAAGAGAGGCACCACAACAGGTGAGAGGCACCAACAGGTGAGAGGCACCACAACAGGTGAGAGGTATCACAACAGGTGAGAGGCACCACAACAGGTGAGAGGAACCACAACAGGTGAGAGGAACTACAACAGTAGAGGCACTACAACAGGTGAGAGGCACCACAACAGGTGAGGAGGCACCAACAGGTTAGAGGCACCACAACAGGTGAGAGGCATCACAACAGAGAGGCACCACTCAAACAGGTGAGAGAACCCAACAGGTGAGAGGCACCACAACAGGTGAGAGGAACCACAACAGGTGAGAGGCACAACAAGGGAGGCACCACAACAGGTGAGAGGCATCACACAGGTGAGAGGCACACAACAGGTAGAGAGGCACCACAACAGGTGAGAGGCACCATAACAGAGAGGAACTACAACAGGTGAGAGGCACCACAACAGGTGAGAGGCACCACAACAGGTGAGAGGAACCACAACAGGTGAGAGGCATCAAACAGGTAGGCACTCACAACAGGTGAGGCATCACACAGGTGAGAGCACCACAACAGGAGAGGCACTACACAGGTGAGAGACCAACATGTGAGAGGCACCACAACAGGGGAGGACCACAACAGGTGAGGCACCACAACAGAGAGGCACCACAACAGGTGAGAGGCATCACAACAGGTTAGAGGCACCAACAGGTGAGAACAACAACAGGAGATGACACCAACAGGTGAGAGGCATCACAACAGAGTGAGGCACCACAACAGTGAGAGGCACCACAACAGGTGAGAGGCATCACAACAGATTAGAGGCACCACAACAGGTGAGAGGCACTACAACAGGTGAGAGACATCACAACAGGTGAGAGGTCACAACAGGAGGCACCACAACAGGTGAGAGGCACCACAACAGGTGGAGAGGCACCACAACAGGTGAGAGGCACTACAAACAAGTTAGAGGCACCACAATAGGTAGAGGAAACCAACAGGTGAGAGGAAACACAACAGGTGAGAGGCACTACAACAGGTGAGAGGCACCACAACAGGAGAGGCATCACAACAGGTGAGAGGCACCAACAGGTGAGAGTATCACAACAGGTGAGAGGCATCAGCAACAGGTGAGAAGGCACAACAGGTGAGAGGCACTACAACAGGTGAGAGGCACTACAACAGGTTAGAGGCACGGTCAGAGGCATCACAACAGGTGAGAGGCATCCAACAGGTGAGAGGCATCACAACAGGTGAGAGGCATCACAACAGGTGAGAGGCACTACAACAGGAGAGGCACTACAACAGGTGAGAGGCATCACAACAGGTGAGGAGGCATCACAACAGGTGAGGCATCACAACAGGTGAGAGGCACCACAACAGGTGAGAGGCATCACAACAGGAGAGGCATCACAACAGGAGAGGACACAACAGGTGAGAGGCACTACAACAGGTGAGAGGCACCACAACAGGTTAGAGGCACCACAAGGGTTAGAGGAACCACAACAGGTGAGAGGAAACACAACAGGTGAGAGGCACCACAACAGGTGAGAGGCACCACAACAGGTGAGAGACTACAACAGGTGAGAGGCACCACAACAGGTGAGAGAAGTATCACAACAGGTGAGAGGCATCACAACAGGTGAGGCATCACAAGACTCTGGCACTTATATCAAACTGTTAAAATGAATGGCGATGTAGTCATTACACCCCAACGATTTGGCACTGTCACCCCCCTCCTGTTAGCTGTTTCAGTTCTTCCTTCATTTTCGCATCACAGCTAATAAGCACACCACACACACACACACAAAGCTCTCACACTCACACACACACACACGTAGTTGGCATCAGCACAATGGTATACACATCATTAACACCAGTCGTGCCACACGTTACTGATATCTACCACAGAGCACACACACACACAACACACACACACACACACACACACACACACACACACACACACATACCTACACCTACATTGACACACACACACACACACACACAGACACACATACACACACCCATCACCTACATTGCACACACACACACACACAGATACACATACACACACCAACACACACAGACACACACACACACACACAGATACACATACACACACCTACACCTAGATTGACACACACACACACACACAGATACACATACACACAAACACACACAGACACACACACACACACACACAGATACACATACACACACCAACACAGACACAGACACACACACACACACAGATATACATACACACACCAACACAGACACAGACACACACACACACAGATACACATACACACACCAACACAGACACAGACACACACACACACACAGATACACATACACACACCAACACAGACACAGACACACACACACACACACACACAGACACACACATACACACACCAACACAGACACAGACACACACACACACACAGACACACATACACACACCAACACAGACACACACCGCTGACACTCCCTCATGCTTCATGCTGACATGCCCCGCCCACCGGGATTACTCACAAAATATAAAACATGAGGGTGGGATGAGGCTGGATCAGGGGGATTACAGCATGAATCACCGGATTAACCAGATACATGAGATGGCCGGATTTTCAGATTAATGGCTCGCCGGATTTCCCCGATTTTGGGGACGGTTTTCACATTTTCTTATCAACAACAAGGAAGATAAGGAAATACGGGCGAGGTAATTTCAACCTTAATATTATAGAGACGTAAGAGCCATTATTGTATCTTACGTAACACATGTGTTCATATATGACTGTTTATAGGTATTTATATATTATACTCGGATTTATATTATTTTTCCTATATATGATCATCATTATATTGTTATATAATGTGTATCATCTATATATTTTTGTCATTATTATTATAGTTTAGTATCGTTTGGGTGAAAGAATTATTATTTCCCTGTATGTAATTTATATATTTTTAAAACTTATTTGTAAGGGGTGTTATTTTATATAGTTTGTCTCATTTATAATATATCTCTATCTTTTGTTATTCCATATTATCTATTAATTCCTATCATTTATTATCTTTACCTATTAATTCCTATCACTTATTTCCTAGTAATTCCTTTTATTATCTTGAGTCTATTAATTCCTATCATTTCTATCTTTTATAATTAATTCCTATTATATATTTTCATTTTTTTCTATTACATCCTATTTTTATCTTTTTTAATACGTCTATTTATCTTTCCTTCAACCAATGGCAAATTATATTGTATATTGTATTTTTTTTTTTCTCGTAACTGTGATTCTGTTCATTTCGCTTTTTATCACACCTGTTCTCTTTTACTATTGATTTTCCTTCCTATCCCCTTCCTTCCTTCCCTTCTTCCTTCTTCTTTTCGCCTTTCTTCCTCCTTCTTTCTTTCCTCCTTCCTTCCTTCTTTCTTCTTTCCGCCCCTTCATTTTTCCTTTTTCCACTTCCTTCTTTTCCTCCTTCCTTCTTCTTCCCTCTACCTCTGCCTCTCTCTCTCTCTCTCTCTCTCTCCCTCTCCTCACTTGCGTTTATTTTCTGTTTTTGTTTGTTTTGTTGTTAGTGCTTGTGTTAATGTTCTTGTTATTGTTATTTGTGATGTTGATGTTATTAGTTGTTTTGGTTGTTGTTTTGTTATTGTAGATGTTGTTGTTTTTAGTTGTTTTGTAGTTGTAATTTTGTTGATATGATTACTGGTTATTATTATTATTATTATTATTATTATTATTATTATTATTAATTAGTGTTTAATGTTATTTTATTATTGTTTGTTTTCGTATTAATATTTACTGTATTATTGTGTGTGTGTGTGTGTGTAAAAAAAAAAAAAAAAAAAAAGAGAGAGAGAGAGAGAGAGAGAACCTGGTGGCTTTGATCTGCCAAACTTGCATCATTATCCTGGATTACCCCAAGATATCTGAGTCACCTGGCTATCTCACTACCCTGGGAGCGACACACACACACACACACACACACACACACACACACATGTACATAAGTATACAGGGTTCAGACACGTTCATGTAAGTATAAGTAATGACGAACACGAACATTGATCACCTGGATAAGATGTTCAATCCCGGTCTGGTAATTAGCATACACCTGAGTATGACCTGCTGGGGGTGGAGGGGGGGTAGAGGGAGTAGGGAGGAAAGGGGAAGAAGGAGAGAGGTAATCGGGATGTGGAGTGGAAGGAAGGATGGTGTGTGTGTGTGTGTGTGTGGGTGTGTGTGTGTGTGTGTGTGTGTGTGTGTGTGTGAGCAAATTTGATGAGAAAAGACTAAGTGTGTATGTGTTATTATTCCCTCCTAATATGATATAATAGAACAATATAATGTAGTCTGTTAGTCATCAGTCTCTATCATCCTGGAAAGGCGATACACACACACACACAAACACACACACACACACACACACACACAAACACACACACACAAGCACACACACACACACACAAACACAAACACACACACACACACACACACACACACACACACACACACAACACACAACACACACCAACGGATATTTTGCACAGTAATCAAATACAAACTACAAATAAACATCATCACTACTGACCATTACCTTAACCTAACCCAAGTCAGATCTAGTGAGGTTAGTTAGGTTAGTTAGGTTAGGTTAGGTTAGGTTAGGCGAGTTAATTCTACATGCAAATATGAACTAATCTTCATTACGTTTATGGTAATATAAACACAAAAGGTTTCCTTGTGTTTGAGGCTTAATTGAATGACTATCCCCCAAAAGCGTTACATAGGTCTTTCCTCTTCATACAATCCGCTAAATAGAGGATTCACATCTAGCGGACATTCGATATAACGGACTTTCCTCTCCATATAATCCGTTAAATAGAAGTTTCATATTTAGCGGACACTAGATATAACGAACTTTCCTCTTCACACAATACGCTAAATAAAGGTTTCATATTTAGCGGACACTAGATATAACGGACTTTCCTCTTCATACAATACGCTAAATAAAGGTTTCATATTTAGCGGACACTCGAAATAACGGACTTTCCTCTTCATACAATCCAGCAATATAGATTCATATTTTAGGGACACCTCGCTATAACGGACTCTTCTCCATATAATCCGTTATTAATAGAAGTTTCGATCCTCGTACACCTAAATCAGTACTTCTATATCAAAACAGACCCTTAATCTACCTATATATAGGATCAGAATTCCTATATCATTACAATATAGCTCAGTGTATTGTTCTATATTATCTCCTGAAAAAAAGTACATAAGGCCAGAAGGATTGAGAAAAGATTAGGCCCGCAAATTACATTACGGTTATGTATGTAAATTATGTATCAAATGTGTAAAAGGTAAAAATATTGTAAATGTCCTAAAAGTATCATATGTGTAGGAGTAAAAAAATGTAAATCTCCTTTGCAAATTATGTATCAATGAAAAGAGTAAACAAAAATTGTAAATGTATATATGGTTAGCAAATCAGATTGGCTTTTTGGTGATTAGAAAATAATAAATGGCTCTTGTAAATTAATAAAAATCATTCATGGATCCTGTAAATGACTAGCAAATCATAAATGATCCTGTAAATGACTAGCAAATCATAAATGCTTTCCTGTAAATGACTAGCAAATCATAAATGCTTCCAGTAAATGACTAGCAAATCATAAATGCTTCCGTAAATGACTAGCAACTCATTAGTACAGTACCTCCAACAACGCATTAATTGTACTTCACCAACTAAGGTCTTTTAAAGTCCAGAATCACAAAGTTATCTCCAACACTAGACAAATAAGCCTTAATAAAATATGAGACGGAATACAGTACTTTGTTCACATCTTCTGACAACAAGTAGAAATAAACAAGAAAGGAAACTTAATGTGAATATTACGTTGTTTTGGGGTTTCAGATTCTTTATAAGGTTTCAGATTCTTATAAGGGTTTCCAGATTCTGTATAGGGGTTTCAGATTCTTTATGGGGTTTCCAGATTCTGTATAAGGGTTTAGATTCTAGGGTTTCAGAATCTAATAGATTAACAATTCTTATAAGGTTTCAGAACAAAAACATAAAATTATAAAAAGAATCGAACTTATAGGTTTCATATAAAAGTTACAGATACTTATATAAAGGGTTTCACATATTTATAAAGGGTTTCGGATACTTATAAACGGTTTTATACACTTATAAACGGTTTTGGGTACTTATATAAAGGTATCATTTACAAATATACAGGATTCATTTACCTATAAGGGTTGATGATACTAAACTTTAACAATTTACAACCAGTAGGACAATCATGTTACACAACTAGACAAATGTTCTAAGTAAATTATACTGATGACTTGATGGTAGCTTGTGTTTTTTTGTATTTGATTTATTCTTATTTGAGATGTTGTTTTTAACATTAATAATGAAATTTGTGAATGTATTAATATAGTAACATTAAGTGTTCAGGTGAGCTAAGTTCTTGCACGGTAGAATTTGTTATATTCGATTTTTTACGCTGTTTTTAGAACGAGGACAACGAAGGCTTCACTTCTAGTCATTAAAATAATATTTATAGGTTTTTATTCTTCTTCTTCTTATTTATTTACTTTTAAACTTTTTTCTCACCAGATTTGTATACTAATAAATTTCCTTTTCACATCAACACATATATTTACCTACCTAGTTTGTCCTCATGGAAACAGCCGAATAACAGAGGGTGTTTTAAATATAATAATTTTCAGAACGTTAATTACTAATACACCTCTACTTTGAATAAATCCCTATCATCATTTCTGAATTGTCGATATAATCACCAGCTTGACGTCAATATTAAATGCATAATTATTTTATTTTTCTTAATTACATCAGATGACCTGCCTAGTGAATGCCAGTCCTTCCCCTCCCTCTTCCCCTTAGCGACGTACGATACTTTCCCTCTGAGGACTGGCAGAGAAGAGGATAAACCAACAACGACACCTCAAGCATCACCAATGCCAGCCGTACGACTTTAATGTCATCTTTAAAGTGACCTTGAATCGACCGATCCTCCTACCCAGCCTTACCTACAATACAAATGAACAGCAATAATTCTTCTCAGGTCACACCTAATGTAACCCACGAGTGTCGGAAGAGAACGTAGTGTCAAATATTTAGTGTTGTGTCGTGTTTAAGTCAGGGAAAACCATTGAGATTCTCTGAGACCATCCTTCCTCTTCACTTTGCCAGAATGATTAACAAGACCACGCTAGACCATACTAAACCACACCACATCATAACCACACCGGAGATATTATACCACACCAGACCACGCTACCAAACCACACCACATCATACACCACACCGGACATACTATACCACACTAGACCACGCTAGACCATACTAACCACACCACATCATACCAGACCACACCGAGCATACACACTAGACCACGCTAGACCATACTAAAACCACACCACATCATTACACCACACCATTATAACATACCAATAGACCACACCATTAAACCACACCATTACACCACACCATCACACCACTCACCATTATACCAACACACCATCAAAACCACAACCATTCCTGCTGTCGGGTTCCATATGACAACAATTCTCACCCTAAGGACCTAACAACAAAAGGTCAGAATAGTGAACCTCCTACCTTTAAACTTTTGTATAGAGCCCCCCCAACCTTCACCTGACAAGGCTTGAGGCACACTTACCACTCTCAGTGTTTATTGATTCAGAAACAATATTATAGGTATAGTTATATGACTATAGGCACAGGTATAATTATAGGCACAAGTATAGTATATAGTTATGATTATAGGTATAGGTATAATTATACTTATAGTATAGATACATTAAGGTAATATATTATGTAAGATACAGTTACAAGTATAATTACAGGAAAGGAAGAAAGAAAAAGTACAGGTACAATCACAGAAGATACAAGTACAGTATTCAGGAACAAGCATTAGTACAGGTAATATATATGTAAGGGTGCCTGTATATAAGTGCAAGGACAGGTACAAATACAGGTAACAGAACAAATGAGTAAAAACAAAAACAAATAATGTTACCGGAATAGATATACAAGGAACCAAAGTAGTACAGTAAGAACAAGAAACAAATGCAAACAACAAGAACAAAATACTTGCGAGTACACAAGAACAATACAAGAGCAGGTACAAGTAACAAGTAGTACAGGTACAGATTACTGTTATGTCCACGTACAGTATACTTAACATCGAAATGGGAACTCAGAACCAGGCACCACATAATTGTGTACACAAAGACTCGAAAGAATGATTCCCAACCAACCTAACCTAACCCAACTAACCTAACCTAACCTAACAACTAACCCAACCTAAACTTGATTGTTGCTATGAAACAAAACGATTAGTTATTAACAAATGGATGAAAGATGTATCGAAGAACAGTGGATAGAGTTATTTGTCGATTTTCATTTGATTCTCGGATACTGGAGTTTATTTTTTAACGTGTTGTTATTACGCATGTTTTATCGATGCTTATTTGTTTCTTGGATACAGGCTTATTATTTTTATCTTGTTATTACGTGTGTTTCATCGATGTTCATTTATTTCTCTTGATACAGGCGTTTATTATTTTATCTTGTTATTACGTGTTTTATCGATGCTTATTTGTTTCTCCTTTGAATACAGGCGTTTATTATTTTTATCTTGTTATTACGTGTGTTTCATCGATGTTCATTTATTTTCTTGGATACAGACGTTATCTGTTATCTTGTGTTAGGTTTTATCGACGTTCATTTGTTTCTCTTTTGGATACAGGCGTTTATTATTTTTATCTTGTTATTACGGAAGTTTTATCGATGTTCATTTATTTCTCTTTTGATTCAGGCGTTTATTTTTACATTGTTATTACATATGCATAATATTTTCTATCGACAGTAAGATTAATGAACAGGATCGTCGAGTCGATTAAATCTAAATAAAGAATAGCACGAGGAAAAATACTAGATTACGAATTGAAAAAGACTTTTTGTATTGTTTAAAATTTGTATAAAAAATAGGACTTTAACACACACACACACACACACACAAAAACACACACACATAAAGTACATACCCTGTACATACATACATACATACTGTACATACACAAACACATACATACATACATACATACGCAAACACACAATACACATACATACATACATACATACATACATACATACATACATACATAAACACACATACACGACATAAAAGTACATACAAACATAGATACACACACACAAGCACATACAAACATACATACACACACACACACACCCATTTATAAATATCCTAGAGGGTAAAAAGAACAAATGTTTTTTATCCAGTATGAACAAAGGTTCTCATAGGAGTATATTATCAGGCACAAAAAAATGTACCTAATCCTGGGAAATTACCATTTAACAACTATATCACAGCAAATAAATAGGAAAAATAGATTTTATACCCGAATTAGCGTGAATTATTTTTCTTTTTGCCAGAACACAATGTGGAAAACTTGGTGCCTCAACCCCCATCCTGGTGTGTGTTATCGTCTCTTTCGTGATCACAATAGTGGAATATATAACTATAGCTTTAATATGTCTTTTGAACTGTACTGTGAACACACACACAAACACACACACACACACACACACACACACACACACACACACACACACACACACACACATATAAACAATATACACACACACACACACACACACACACACACACACACACACACACACACATATAAACAATATACAACACACACACACACACACACAAGCATGAACCCATTTGAACAAGGTTGGAAGTCTGTACTGGGTCTCTGATATAAAACCCACGTCACAATCTATTACACACTGTTCCCCAATGTGACTCCAGCAGCTAAACACACACAAAAAAGAACTAAAAACAATTAGATAACAGACGAATAGAACGGAGTAACTACCATAAACATTAAACATTTCTACCCCCTTTAGCCTCTGAACACACATACAGACACACACACAGACACACACACAGACACACACACACATACAGACACACACACACAGACACACACACACACACACACACACACACACACACACACACACACACACACACACACACACACAGACAACACACACACACACAGACACACACACACACAGACAACACACACACACACAGCACACACACACACACACACACACACACACACACACACACACACAGACAGACAACACACACACACACACAGACAAACACACACACACACACAGACACACACACACAGACACACACACACACACGATGAACCATCTGAACAAGGCTTGAACAGTGGTGGTGAACAGGACCTTCTGGTATCGTGTCGGTGGATTACGAGGGTCCTCATCCTCTAATCCTTCTCTAATGAGGATTGTGCGGATCTGCTGGATTCCACGACCGGATTACACAAGGGCCTATGTACCCGCTGCGGTTGATCTAATTTTGACCCCTCTCGACACTTGTTATAGCGGGCATTTTTTCGATCCTCCACGATTGATGCTACAGGTAAGACCACGACGAGGGAAATTAGACCTCATTCCTCCCTCCGTAAGGTAGATATTCGCTCCTCGATCACCCCCCGTTACAAAAGCATGAAGGGGCCTATATGTAAACCCCATCTTTCAGTTTTGGACCTTCCTATGTGAGGGCTACACATAATTCTTAAACACCGTTCGAGCTAGGAGCTGGCTGACCCCACGACTTTCCGATACATACCTCCACCTACTTCCACCAGGATGAGGGATGGATGGATAGAGCGAAGGAGAGAGAGAGAGAGGGAGGGAGAGAGGAGAGACGGAGGGAGAGAGGAGGGAGGGAAGCAAGTCGCTACTAAAGGATCTATAACCTACATGAGTTCATAAGATCGAAAATAAGCAGGAAACAAGGGAATATCGACCGTGACAACCGCCTCCGTTTGGGTCAGATTCAGCAGCCGCCTCGAGTCTCACTACTGGTGGTGGTGGTGGTGGTGGTGGCACACTATAATCTTAACTACATGCAGATGGTGGACAAAAATTTATCACGTCGGATTGTTTAACAAACTCAACCCGGCTGTCTACTTTCCCCACACACACACACACACACACACACACACACACACACACACACACACACACACACACACACACACCCAACCATTCTCCTCTTCCCATCAACATTTATTCCTCCATGTCTTCTTCAACCACGTATCTTCAACCTTTATTTTATTTAACCTCCAACACCATCTATATCTCCCGCCCTTCTTCCTCCATCCTTTATCACGTCTGACTTATATGTCTCATCTTCATCAACACACACACACACACACACACACACACACACACACACACACACACACACACACACACACACACACACACACACCATTCTTCATCTGTCTTAATCACTGTATTCGTCTCCCGAGTTTCTCTCCTTCCAAATACATCATCTATTCTCATTTCCATTCATCATTCAATACTTCATAACCACTATCTTTATCATCCATTCCGTCTATCTACTCCATCGTTACTAACTCCTTTTCCTATCTATCTTTTCAAATTCACTTTCGTTATTCCTTATGTTTCTTCCCTTCCATCTTTCTCAACCTATTTATCATGTTTTTCTCTCTCATCCTATGTGTCTAGTTCCGTTTTTTTATTCAATTCTGTGTTTCTATTCGTCAAATTATCTGATTTCTTTTAATTTATCTCTGTTGTTATTCACTTGTTTCGTTTTGCTTTGATTCTGTTTCGTCTTGAGTTTTTTATTATTTCTTGTTATTTTTTGTTTTTTTCCATTTTCTTCTCTGTTATTCATTATTTGTTTCTTCACCATAAAAGCAGTATATTCCGACAAACACTCACACACCTTCACACACACACACACACACACACACACACACACACACACACACACACACACACACACACACCACAAACAAAACAATCCACACACTCACAATATCAACATTCACCCATACCCTTAATAATTCAAAGACTCATAAATCAAAGTAAATAAATACACAAACAAACAAACAAACAAATAAATAATACATTATGACTCACTACAAATGGCGATGTAATTACTTTGAGACTTGACTGTATATGTATCTATCCGTTCTTTAGCTCTAAGTGAAACCACCATATAATAGAATTCGATATAACGAACTATCTATCTTCTTACGTGTATTCCGTTAAAAGAGGTTTACATATAACGGACATACCCTTCTCTCATATATGTAGTCCGTTAGGAGGTTTTATATAATAACGGACTAACTCTGTATATAGTCCGGTAAATAGAGGTTTTTATATAATAACGGACTAACCTCTGTATATAGTCCGGTAAATAGAGGTTTCACTGTATTTACCGGAGATAATCAACGTGAAACTTGCGATAATGGAGAACAGATGAACTCTGGCGGGTTACTGTACACGAAGAACGCGGCGAACTCAGGACTCGAAGAACGCAGGCCTCGGAGAACGCAGGCCACGGAGAACGCAGGCCCCGAAGAACGTAGGGCCCCGGAGAATGCAGGCCCCGGAGAACGCATGCCCCGGAGAATGCAGGTCCCGGAGAACGTAGGCCCCTGGAGAACGTAGGGCCCGGAGAACACAGGCCCGAGAACGGCCCGGAGAACGAGGCCCTGGAGAACGCAGGCCCCTGGAGAACGTAGGCCCTGGAGAACACAGGCCTGGAGAACACGGATCCGGAGAACGCAGGCCCCGGAGAACGCGCTTGAGAGGTGGCTGACTGACTGACTGAATAACTGACTGACTGACTGACTGGTTGACTGACTGGCTGACTGAATGGTTGACTGACTGGCCGAGGAACAACACGGACTGAGAACGCAGCCCAAGATGATTGTAAACACGAGCCAACATACACACACACAGACACATATATACATACATGCATACATTTTATCACTTATGTTACTTGTATATTATTTGTAATTGCAACCCATTCCCCAAATATGTAACTGTATATTTTTCAGCCTTCTGCTGCCAAGCTCTTTCAATAAACTGTTAATTATTATTACACATATTATTACATATACATAAATATATGCATACATACATATACATACATACATACATACATATTTTTATATGATTAGCCCACTGGGCACAGGTCACTGACCCACATCGGGGCCTGGGGGCGAAAATATAATAATAATAATAATAATAATACCAATAATAATAAAAAAAACAAAACACATAATAATAATAATAATAATAATAATAACAATAATACAATAATAATAATAATAATAATAAAAGAAATGCAAAAATTAAAAAAAAGATCAATAGTGAGAAACAATATATGTACTGTATGTTGTATTGTCAATAGCAAGAGAAACAATTGAGACCCTGCAATTGTGTGTAAATGAGGCAGAAAGTCAGATGAGCAACCTGGGACTTGGGCACATTCCTGTTGCTATATGGCAGCAGGGTCTACCATAGACAACACATTATGCTTCCAATATCTTCCCAGGCGGTAGTACCTCCCTGTTTGGTAGCTGCTATCACATACATACATACATAAATACATACATAGGTAGATGTATAAATAAATCAAGGAGAGAGTGGCAGAGGTAGGTAGGGAGGGAAGGAGAGGAAGGAGGGGAGGGGAGGGAGGGGAGGGAGGGAGGGAGGGGAGGGGAGGGGAGGGAGGGAGAGGGAGGGAGGGTAGGTAGAGAGGGAGGGACGGAGGGAGGAGGGAGGGAGGGAGGGAGGGAGGGGAGGGAGGGAGGGACGAGGGAGGGAGGGAGGAGGGAGGAGGAGGAGGTAGGAGAGGGAGGGACGGAGGGAGGAAGGAATTTCAGAAGAAAGTAGGAAAGGTGGGGAGAGAGGGAATGAGAGAGGAAAGGGTGGTTACAATGAAGGAGGAAAGTAGTAGGTAGGTGGTAGGTAGGTAGGTAGGAGAAGGCGAGTAGGAAGCAGAGAGAGAGAGAGAGAGAGAGAGAGAGAGAGAGAGAGAGAGAGAGAGAGAGAGAGAGAGAGAGAGAGAGAGAGAGAGAGAGAGAGAGAGGACAAGACAATATCACAATAATACAACATACTAACATCTATGCACCATGCTCGGTAAATCCCCAGTAATCTCACAGCTTGCAGAATAATTTGTCATATACACGGATGAATCCAAATTAGGTTCTCCACACGTCCCCCCAAAAAAAAATTAGCCACCTTTTTGCCAGGTTCGTGTGTGCGTCAAACTGAATTCGTTATAACGCGAGTGTAATGATCCGTAGGTAGAACTGGCCCCTCCATCTGTGTGTGTGTGTGTGTGTGTGTGTGTGTTTCTGTCGTCTCTGTCTTCTGAGTGATGTATATAGTGTGTGTGTGTGTGTGTGTGTGTGTGTGTGTGTGTGTGTGTGTGTGTATGGGATTAAAATATGTGTGCTTATTAGTATGTCGAGTGTTTGTGTTTGGATGAAGAGCATATTGTGTCGGTATATACAGGCATTGGTACTGAGGATGGTGTGTGTGTGTGTGTGTGTGTGTGTGTGTGTATGGGATTAAAATATGGTGCTTATTAGTATGTCGAGTGTGTTTGTGTTTATATGTCAATATATGCGTATTGTGTCGTGTAATATATAGGCATTGGTACTGAGGATGTGTGTGTGTGTGTGTGTGTGTGTGTGTGTGTGTGTATGATTAAAATATGTGCTTATTAGTATGTCGAGTGTGTTTGTGTTTGGAGTGTATGTCAAGAGCATACGTGTATTGTGTCGGTGTAATATACAGGCATTGGTACTGAGGATGTGTGTGTGTGGTGTGTGTGTGTGTGTGTGTGTGTGTGTGAAGTTACTACCACTTTACTTTCACGCTTTCCATTCACCTATTTGACATACACACACACACAACACACACACACACACACACACACACACACACATACCAAAAAAAAATCCTAAAAAAATTACCCCCTTAACCTAATACAGCATAGGTCACAAAATAGCTCACCCTATTAACCCACCGCCACCACTATATATTATACCAGCATTAATATATATTGATATATTAACATTTGTGTAGTGGGATAGATATGGTTTTTCCTCTGTAATGAGCGCTGTGAGAGATTTTACTGTAACTTTTCCTGCGGTTTGTGAGTGTGTGTGTGTGTGTGTGTGTGTGTGTGTGTGTGTGTGTGTTGGGGGTGTGTGTGTGTGTGTGTGTTGGGTGTGTGTGTGTGTGTGAATGAGACAGTATGAGGTGAGTGAATGTGAAAGTGTGAGCGTCAACAACAGTCAACAGTCATCAAATTAAAAATAAACAAAACAAAAGATTTAACAACTCTTAAACACTAAATAACATAAACTATACAATAAACAAATGCAAATATAATAACCTAAAACAAACAAAAGATCTGAGAGTTCAGCCTCGCTACAAACTCGGGGACGGAAGAACAGGAGTACGTCAGGGCGAGAATGTGTCACCACCTCTGTTTCAGTCGATAAAGCACCCTTGAGTTATTGTTTCCAGGTGAAAGAACAGAACCAACCTTACGAAGCTCTGAGAACGTGACAGAGGAACATTAACATACGGGCTATATCTGTCCGTTGTGATTAATTGCTTCAATGTCCTAAAAAAGGAAAAAAGGAAAAATGGAAAGATCCCAAAGTTTAAAAAGAGTAATGGCCCTATTATAACGAAGGTGCACTGAGTAATATGCCAACTCAGGCCAGGGACAATACCAAATATATACCTTTATCAAAGATGTAAAATTTCAACTTTCTAATTCTAACATCACAGCAGCTTTAGTTGCCATAGTGATAATAATTCTTCCTGTTAGGCGTCCCTGCTGCCAACACAGATATAATCACATAGTTACACACAATATACACTGTACACACAGTGACCAGGTGAGGGGGACCAACACACGACTGGACGATCGACTGACGTATAAAGGACTCGTCTCACCTCTCGTTGGCTGTCATCTTCCTTTGTCGGACTGAGACTCTGTCTCGAGGTAAAGTGTTCAGGTTGACTTAACTTCATTGTTGTCCTTATATGAGATCTTAAAGCAGGTAATATTTATACCCTCGTGAATTCTTTAAAATCTCTCTCAACGTGGGTCTTGGAGATAGGACTTAATACATTACTATAATCAGGTAAATGATCAGTATACGAACCCCATGTAATTTCATATGTTTATACGTATACTGTACATCTTCACCTTAAATCAAGAGATATTTACGGATACAGACAGTTGCTCTCGTTATAGTTGTAGTAGTTATGGTTTGTTGCACAGGTGATTCAACACCCCTCGTCAAAATCGTGTCGTGGACTATAGGAGGTTGTGCAGGCAGACGACACGCATGATTAACCTTTGCAGCTTCAGCCAGGTGAGATACACCTGGGCTCAGTCCTATCATCACTTTCCTCCTCCCACCCGGCAGCACTACTCTGGCCTACTTCCCCCATTTCCCCCTGACCACTCCCCTGACCCCCCACCAAGTTCTCCTAGCAACATCCTCATCAGCACGTCTCCTTCAACACACCTGGCCTCACCCAGATATATCCAAACCTGACTAAAAGAGGATGTTCGATAAATTGATGAAGCTAAACCACGTATAGTCATTCTATATAAGACAGAGAGAAATACTGTTTCGTATTTCACTTAAAAATTTATAGTGGTCACTGAGAATTAGGTCAGTTGTTAGGTTAGTTAGGTTAGGTTAGGTTAGGTTAGGTTAGGTAAACTTTAGCCGATATTTCTAAAAAACACAAGTGTCTTTATAAAGTAAACGCTTTCTTAAATTATCTTATAATTTTCCTTATTGTTATTTAGAGAAGTGTCTGTGTTCACTTTACACCTGTTACGAGAGTGATGAGCAGAGGCTTGTACTTACGGTTTTGTTTTTGATTTTACTGATTAACTGGGGGTACCTTTTGAGCGAACCAGCGAACTCAAGAACGGGACACGAGCTTTTTGTCTCCACCAGCCACCGCACACTATAGAAAAAAAATTCACCAACTCTTTCTCTTACGATATTGACTTCATATTTTACGACATTGTTTTCGGATTCTCAAAGATTCTTATTGTAAAAGAATATAAACAAAAAATACTCCTCTCATCAGAAACCTGAAAACGCATCGAATTATTTTAATCTTACAGTATAATAATGATGCGGGCAACAGGACACCTAAATTGCACTGAGATTCTACATACATTTACTTATAAAGATTATAAAAAATTATTACGTCCATATATTTTTCACCTTTACTATTAACTCAGAAAATACACCAGTCAGAACGAATTCTATGTCGTTTGTTACTTGTCATACTACTTCAATCGTTATTTTTGTATACCGTTTTAAGTTAAACTATCACGAGGAAAACTTAGAATCATTTGAGAATTTGAGCCTTGGGGGTTCTTACTATAAAAGGCTCAAGGTTTATCTTCACACAATCCTTTGCTATTCAGGCATACTATCGGCTATATCGGCCAGCATCACCTCTGCGTATCGCACTACTCTCTCTCCCCCCTTCACACAACACACGGAAGACATAGGAACCAAAGACTGCGTGACTTAATCTGATTAGGAGCTCAAAGCTACAATGGTACAATATTGCATGATTTTTGTGTAGTAACGTTCTCACAAGAGTACAAAAAACTATGACCCTCGAATGACTTTTAGCTGTGATAAAACTCGAATATAGCTACAACAAACACCTATGATTCTAGTACAGTATCATTCACACGAGCAAAAGCTATGACTCTCGCATGATTTTTAGCTGTAGCGGTGACCAGGCATCGGCTGCTTATGTAAGATACCCACAAAGAGAGTATATAAAGTGAACATATCAATATTTTTCCATGACTTCGTCCAACTTCGTCCCGATTGAGCTTAACATCACTGTCTCCTCCCCTCCCCCACCTACCCCCCTACCCTCTATCCCCTACCATCACGCTCACCCCCCTCCTCTCACACCCTCCCACCCCTCCCACTGGCTGTAGAACGAAGTGTAGGAAATGATGTCGTGTTCTGTATAACTTTTATCTGTTCATTCTATTTTTTTCTTTGCGTATGTTTTGGTTGTCATTGCTATTGTTATTTTATATTATTTTTATTGTTCTGTTTTGTTATTTTTATTAGTTGTTGTTGTTGTTGTTGTTGTTGTGTAGTAAAGGTATAATTATAATTTTGTATTATTATTACAATTTATTATTATTATTATTATTATAATACACATGCCTCCCTCTCTCCTCCTTCCTCTCTCTCTTCCATCCTTCCCTCTCTCTCTTCCATCCTTCCCTCCTCTCTTCCATCCTTCCTCCCTCTTCCATCCTTCCCTCTCTTCCATCCTTCCCCTCTCTCTCTCTTCCATCCTTCCTCTCCCTCTTCCATCCTTTCCCTCCCTCTCTCTTCCATCCTTTCCCCCCTCTCTTCCATCCTTCCCCCTCCCTTCCCTCCCTCACCGAACAAAACTTATGCGGATTTTTCTTTTTTCAGGGGGATTCCAACCCAACACCGACGCGGAATAGAAATTTTGTGGCTCATGAGAATTAACATTACCCGGCAGGATTACCCACGTGACTTTTGATTAATTAACTTTGGTTTCGCCATGATACTGATTTACTATCATGGGCCGATTACTGTCTGCAATGGTTAGCTTTTTTTATCCGTGGGGTATGACTTTACTTAGGTGAGTTAGTTTATTAGTACGGTGCATAGCTAAGGTATAGTGGAGTATAGTTGGGTATAGTGGTGTATAGTTGGTGTATAGTGGTGTATAGTTGGTACAGTGATAAGTTAGTGTAGAAGGTATGATCTAGCTGGTCATAGCGGTGTATAGTTAGTGTAGAAGGTATGGGTTGATGTATACTAGAAGGTATGACTTGTGTTAGCGGTGTATAGTTGATAACCGGTGTAGAAAATATGAGTTGGTGTTTTGTGTGTATAGCTGAGATATAAGGCATGGGCTGTGTATAGCGGTGTATATGATATAGTGGCTGTATCTTCGCTCTGTAATAAGGAAATTAGCGCCATAACACTTCTGGCATTCCGCGTATATATAGTACCTACCGTTTGTACTTTAGAGATACCCTGTTATCACAGCAATACGTAACTGAACGAAGTACACGA
>NW_024718214.1:0-13193 GCF_018991925.1 Homarus americanus
AGATGAATGACTGGTGACGCTTAATAAGATGAATGACTGATGACGCTTAATATGATGAATGGCTGATGACGCTTAATATGATGAATGACTGATGACGCTTAATAAGATGAATGACTGGTGACGCTTAATAAGATGAATGACTGGTGACGCTTAATAAGATGAATGACTGGTGACGCTTAATAAGATGAATGACTGATGACGCTATCAAGACGAATGACTGGTGACGCTAATAAGATGAATGACTGGTGACGCTTAATAAGATGAATGACTGGTGACGCTTAATAAGATGAATGACTGGTGACGCTTAATAAGATGAATGACTGGTGACGCTTAATAAGATGAATGACTGGTGACACTTAATAAGATGAATGACTGGTGACGCTTAATAAGATGAATGACTGGTGACGCTTAATAAGATGAATGACTGATGACGCTTAATTAGATGAATGACTGATGACGCTTAATAAGATGAATGACTGGTGACGCTTAATAAGATGAATGACTGATGACGCTTAATAAGATGAATGACTGATGACACTTAATTAGATGAATGACTGATGACGCTTAATAAGATGAATGGTTGATGACGCTTAATAAGATGAATGACTGATGACGCTTAATAAGATGAATGACTGATGATGCTTAATAAGATGAATGACTGATGACGCTTAATAAGATGAATGACTGATGACGCTTAATAAGATGAATGACTGATGACGCTTAATTAGATGAATGACTGATGACGGTGAATAAGATGAATGACTGATGACGCTTAATAAGATGAATGACTTATGACGCTTAATAAGATTAATGACTGATGACGCTTAATAAGATGAATGACTGATGACGCTTAATTAGATGAATGACTGATGACGCTGAATAAGATGAATGACTGATGACGCTTAATAAGATGAATGACTGATGACGCTTAATTAGATGAATGACTGATGACGCTTAATAAGATGAATGGTTGATGAATCTTAATAAGATGAATGACTGATGACGCTTAATAAGATGAATGACTGATGACGCTTAATAAGATGAATGACTGATGACGCTTAATAAGATGAATGGTTGATGACGCTTAATAAGATGAATGACTGGTGACTACAAAGCTTCATAACACAATATACCCGGTACCCATCACTCCAGGCTTATTTAATCCCTTTTGATAATAAACTGGTAATACTAAAAGTTAACTCATTGTCTTACCGGTATAGACAACACCAATATTTACATTTTACCGTAGAAACTGATGTGTTATTTGTCGTATTATGAAAAACCTGTCACATCATCTACATATAGTAGTCGTAGTAAACACGTATAACATTATTACTACCATAAAAGGTGTGTAAGAACAAAACATGAGAACTATAACAAAAAACGGGAGAACAGCCGACATAACAACCAAAGCAAAAACACAAGAAACAATTAAATGTTGTCTTTCAGAAATATAACACAAAACGCGGGGCTTCAGGGTCGACGACAAGTACACAAAAGACAGCCCAAAAAATACAGTATCCTTTAATAATAACATTATACCATCGAACTGGTAACACAGCGACAGAGGTCAGTTATTTCTTCAGACGAAAGCCGAATATAGTGATGTAAAATAATTATACGTACTGTTAGCTCTATGGTGTTTCATAAAACTTTTCATTTGTGTTGCAGCAAAATAAACATTAACTTTAACTCTCATTTAAAATAAACTTCACTTATGTGCACAGAAAGTAATACATACAATATGTACTTTAAATGGACCTGAAAGAAAATATACTGTACATCCATGTTGTACTGAGATACATGAACCTTACTTCCGTCTGACCAAAACAAACACTACAGTACCTCCATAAACCAAGACATTGTAACCTCACCTCACCTTAAAGCTAACATTGTTACAAGCCTGGTGTTACTTCAGTACCTACCGTCACAACCACTAGGTGTCCATACTGGCGGGTTACCTGTGTTACCAAGATAAATGCAATAAAAACATATATGGAATATGTTCCCAGACAAACAAGGTTCAAGTATCGAACTGTTTACTATGTAATAAATTATAAACAATACGAGTACGTTCATTAAATTTATTTATGTTATTTTCTATTTTAAAGTAACGTTAAATATTATACAAGCAGATTTTCAACCACTGGAAGTATTTATAACTTGGAATGTGAACAAACTAAAACTGTCCCCCATTATTATAATATCTTACAACTGACTTGTGTACTTACAGTGTCCTGTTGTCTGCTCCTGTGAAACATAAACCAGTGTTAGTTACAAGCATTTATTAAACACTTTAAACCAACTACAGTATAATGATTTAAGACCCACCATGATAAGAAGATATTAAAGTACATTACTCCCTCGAACATATTTTGATCACCAATGACTTTCTTCCCTGAACCTTTGGGAACAATTATAATATTTTTATACATAATTCACTGATAAATTATTACAAAACTCCTCTACTGACTATTGATGGTGATTACTTACCGCCAGTCTTCGGCTACCAAAGGTCTTCAGTCCTGCAAATACCAGAAAAAATAATTACCATGTTGTTAAGATAAGATAGTACAGTTGTTATTATTAGATAAACTGTGTCCAAACTAAACAGTTGAAACCTTCATTAGGCGGCGGGGGGGGGGGGGTATCATGTCCACACACTGTCTACGACAATGACATAACCAACTATTTTCTCTGGTGGCCAAACACAAAGATTTCCCCCAAATATTCAACACATTCCCTTGTATCCTAAATAATTCTGGTAGGCGGACATTTCGTCATCTGTTTCCACAACAACAATTTATCACACTCTTATATATTTACTGAACCTTTTAAACCATCCAGTTACTCCCTCATAAATGTTACATTACTGGGGAGGTGAACAAGTAACTGCCTCTCGTGTCCCGGCTCTGACCTTGGCTTCCCTCATCCAAATACCATAACATATGTAGTCTTGTGTTCCTGAACCATCTTAAATCAACTACTTGCTGGTATTATTAACTAACACCTGACAATCTGGTATTCACTAATAAATTGGGTAGATAATTTTTACCTTTTCTTAATGCCTAATGTGCCCATGACTCGCCTTTCTGCAGACAACAGATTTATTTTCATTGTAATCCTAATTTTTTATTCTTTTTTCTGTACGCCTTTTTTCTGAGGCCTACATCCTTTAACTCTTTGATCAGTTACTCCGCCAGCAGTGTGACACAGTTAATGCTCTATTTAGTCTTTAAGTCAGCAGTTAATGATTAAAGCTGTATAAGCTTTTATTGGATAGTTTACCCATCGGAGCCCCTCCTTCACCTCCCCATAACAACACTATAGGCGGCACTGTACTTATGACTTACATTGTCACAAGTAGTCTCCCTAAGATCAAAAGCTTGACTGACTATAATAAAACACAGGACCGAACAAACACCTTGGGGCAGAGTTTGCCACGGAGGAGCTCAGTCTTAAGTACAACTTAATTAAGTTTGGGCGTAAAAGCTGTATTAATATTTGTCCTGCATTTGTATTACAACAAAATTACGTTATGAAGCATCACAATTAACATAACCTGATTGAGGCTCTAGTAATGTACAGTGAGATTTGAGCATCGCAAACATTCTGTTTCATGTCAGTTAACACAATAACAATGTCAAAAGAACCAAGACGCTTAATGACTCTAAAGTTATTCATTAACTGCTGTTTCGAGTAAGTGTCTTTGTGTTATTATGAAAAGGATGTTGAATTATATATTTTGTCGTTTTTTTATAACCTAAAAATTTATCAACTGACTAACGTGTGGTGTTCGCAAATGGAAAAACACAAATACTGATTAAATAGTTTTATAATCCTGAAGATTTTTAGATACTGAAGAAAACTATAAGACCCGACGATTTACAATACTAATGGAACATCATGACAAAACTCTATTGTTTAAAAAAATATGTGGTGAGTGATGCAGGGAAGGTCTCTTTATTTTGTATTATGGTTGCAAATATTCTGCAAGCGGCTTTCCATTCCCACGAGGCTTGAACGTTCATTAATGTTGATAACTGGGCAATAATTCGATACAATATTTTTGGGTTCGACGAAAACAAGCTTCAGTATTGCGCCAACTGGCATGATGAAGTACACCAGGAACTCGATGGAAGACTCGAGGAATTGTCCCGTAAACGTTTGTGTACTTCCCACCTCCACACAACGTCTTCACATTCCAGGTTCCTTCCTATTCTGAGTTTAATCCGCTCAGTCTTAATCCTTCCGGACGGTTGTTTAATGCCGGAGCCTTGGTGTAGTTGTGACAGTACTTGGCAGTTCCCCCGCTGGACCACAAGCACGGCAGACAACGTGGTTAGAATTTAGGTGACGCTGATCCACAGGAACGCCCGATAACCATTTACGGTCTCTGTACAGGTTCCCCCCAGGTTAGGAATTTAAATGAGGATAGTGGCAACTCCGTGTCTTTCCTCACCAAAGGACTTCAACTCGTATATAAAGAAATTATATATAAATACCAAAAACAGCAATAGCTTTAATTATGTTAATCCATTTTCAGTATTATTTTGATTTTTCAAGTCTCATATATTTTGACGCATAATGTCGTTAAGTTCAATAGCTATAAAGTTAATATAAAGTAATCGTGACGCATTTTAGCTCATATTGAGTAAACTCTCCCAGTCAATATTCTTCTTCAGTCTAGGATCTTGTATCAGAATTAAGTGAGCGAGGTATGTTAGGAGAGCGAGGTATGTTAGGAGAGAGAGAGAGAGAGAGAGAGAGAGAGAGAGAGAGAGAGAGAGAGAGAGAGAGAGAGAGAGAGAGAGAGAGAGAGAGGTATGTTAGGAGAGAGAGAGAGAGAGAGAGAGAGAGAGAGAGAGAGAGAGAGAGAGAGAGAGAGAGAGAGAGAGAGAGAGAGAGAGACCAGGAGGGGTTTCCAACTTACCGACAGATTACCTAAGGCAAGATTAAGCCATAATTGGGTTGCCAGGGAAACAAAGAGCTAATTTTGGTGGAGGATTATCTTAGACAGTCCCGTTCATTCACATTACTTGTACAGACATATACTGCTGAAGACTGCTTCAGGTTTATCTTATATCACAACGTCAAGAAGCCAAGAATCTGAACCCGAAATAATTTTTTTTCTATAATATATATAGAAAAATGTAGTATAGTTTTGGAATAAATTATTTTGCTTAATTATTTATGATATGTATTTTAAAGATGAACTGCATAAATTATTGATCAGAATGAAAACGGGGGAAAAAATATGGTAATACCTTAAATCCCTTACAAACCTAACACACTTATTTTAGTAATACTTTAGATCCCGTGTGTACCTAAACTATTTATTCTAGAGTAGTTATTTATAGAAGACAATATTTTCTTTCTTCGATACCCGTACATCAAGAGTAGTAGTTTTGTTTTGTTTTTGTTTTCTATATTTTCTTCTCATATGTAATGTAAGTGTCCCCGCCAGGATCATCCACCGACAGTTGTTGTAGCTTACGTTACGTGTGATTGATTCCGACAACTGCTACATTGTATCCCTTATCTTATATCAGTCATTCTCTCTCTCCTCATCAGACGTAAGCGTCGCCTCAATGTTCTGATACTGAGCTTGGGTGTGGGAGTGGCCATCAAGACACATCAGCAGGTGTGGAGGTGGCCATCAAGATGCATCAGCAGGTGTGGAGATGGCCATCAAGATACGTCAGCAGGTGTGGGAGTGGCCATCAAGATGCATCAGCAGGTGTGGGAGTGGCCATCCAGATACAAGCAGGTGTGGGTGTGGCCATCAAGATACACCAGCAGGTGTGGGAGTGGCCATCAAGATACATCAGCAGGTGTGGAGATGGCCATCAAGATTCGTCAGCAGGTGTGGGAGTGGGCTGCAATCCAGACAGGTGTGGGAGTGGCCATCACATCAGCAGGTGTGCCCATCAAGACACATCAGCAGGTGTGGATGGCCATCAAGATACGTCAGCAGGTGTGGGAGTGGCCATCAAGATGCATCAGCAGGTGTGGGAGTGGCCATCCAGATGCATCAGCAGGTGTGGGAGTGGCCATCAAGATACATCAGCAGGTGTGGGGTGGCCATCAAGATACATCAGCAGGTGTGGGAGTGGCCATCAATATGCATCAGCAGGTGTGGGAGTGGCCATCAAGATACATCAGCAAGTGTGGAGATGGCGGTCAAGATACGTCAGCAGGTGTGGGAGTGGCCATCCAGATACAACAGCAGGTGTGGGAGTGGCCATCCAGATACATCAGCAGGAGTGTGTGTGGCCATCAAGATACATCAGCAAGTATGGGAGTGGCCATTAAGATACATCATCAGATGTGGGAGTGGCCATCAAGATACATCATCAGATGTGGGAGTGGCCATCCAGATACATCAGCAGGTGTGGGTGTGGCCATCAAGATACATCAGCAAGTGTGGGAGTGGCCATTAAGATACATCATCAGATGTGGGAGTGGCCATCAAGATACATCATCAGATGTGGTAGTGGCCATCAAGACACATCAGCAGGTGTGGGAGTGGCCATCAAGATACATCAGCAGGTGTAGGGGTGGCCATCAGCAGGTGTGGGGAGGAATAGGGCTCACTAGCCGCTGTCTTGTCGTTGTGAAAAATTGACCAAGTTTGGATTACTTGTCAGAGGGACCTACAGCAGGAATCAGGAGGAGCACCACAAGTTGTGGGTGAACGTCTTTCCTCCGAGATGTTTTGGTGATGGTTGAGCGGGCGTGTAGCCATGGGTCGCCCACTAGGACCCACACTCGGAGATGTTTAGGTTGCAAAAAATATCATTTGCATTTAAACTCCGAAGTTTCGGAGTTATTATACCACAAAGTTGGGTAGGGGAGGACAATATATCAAGACCTGTTTAGAGTAAGTGATAACGCCGAGTGGGTCTGTTGATAGTCCACATGCAGTGACACTTAATCTGATTTGGTGCGATTCTCAATCAATG
The DNA here is from genome assembly GCF_018991925.1 of Homarus americanus. Classification (NCBI taxonomy): domain Eukaryota; kingdom Metazoa; phylum Arthropoda; class Malacostraca; order Decapoda; family Nephropidae; genus Homarus; species Homarus americanus. The sequence goes on from NW_024718214.1 coordinate 6,966, forward strand.
TTTGGCCGGCATTACTGGTCCATATCTGCTGCCCCAGCAACTGACAGGACAGAACAAGAACAGGATACGTCAACAACTGTGGTACATGCAGGATGGTACCCCAGCTCATTTTGCTCGAGTAACAACGGAACTCTTAAATGTTGGGTATCCTGAAAGGTGGATAGAGCGTGGCGGCCCTGTTCCATAGCCAACTCAATCACCTGACCTAAATCCCCTTGGCGTCTATCTGTGGGGTAACATTAAAATCAAAGTGTATGCTACAAAGGTCCCGACTCATGAGGAGCTGTGGCGCCAAGTGCAAGACAGTGCCACAACCATTAACAACACCCCTGGAGTCTTCCAACATGCACGAGTCACTTTAGCAACGGGCTGAAGTCTACATTCAGGTAGAGGGCCGAAACTTTTAACATTTACTGTAAAATTCATATCAGGTTGAGTATGATTTTAAATAACTTGTAACAGCAACACTGGATATTTCGTTTATACTCCGACGATTTTATCACACTACAACCCCAACTATCAGGTTATAAGTTATAACTCCGAACCTGTGATCATGAAGTAATTTATCCTTATGTACAGTATGTCTCAGGAATACATCCCCAGAACTATGAAACGTATTTCTGAAACACCCTGTATTAAGGATACGTGGATGATATTTTGAAGATATAAGTCGGCTCAACACAGCCAATGTTCTTAGACTACTTGTATTCCACACACCACAATAGGCTACACAGTTCACCTCTGAGTGTGAGCAATAACAAACTTCCATTCTAGACATCAAGACAGAAAGATCAAACAATACCGTCACTACTTCCATTTACAGAGAACCAACGTACACACAACACAGGCCTCACTATTGACTTAACTTCAGATATTCTTATACAATACACAAGACTTGAGTAACTCGGGCATCTCATACCTGCTTTTAGTTACTCCAACTTACACAAGGAACTATACACCCCACTGAGCAGGACACTGATGGCAAATGGTCTTCCAAAAGTTTCATTGACACATTGGCAAATGCTTCTCACAATGGAAATAACTGGTAAGATCCCCACAAGGTAAATTATTTTATCATTGTTATACTTAACTGTAGTGTGACTGGGAAGAACAGTGCAAGTGAATTATTACTGACTGTGAATCTCGTGTTAAATCGAAGAAATAAATGATCTAGGTTTGTTTACTCTTGATATATGTAATCTTTCCTCATTTCATTGATTCTTATTGTTAATCTTATATGAGTGAACTCCATCAACAACTTCGATAAAGTTTAATATAATAATTGTGTAACGAGGACTGAATCTTGGAACCCTTTCCTTGTAGTAGGCAACACAACGCAACTATTATCATTATTGTTATAAAATCTCTCTTAGCCGTGACATACAGTACATCATATATCACTAAATATTACCTCTCAGTTCTCTGCATCATGTTATATTCCTCTCACTGTTAACTAAGTTACCAGATTTATACTCGGTTTTTCCATAACTTCTCTCTTATAATTTAGACTGTTAGATGTTTTCTCTATAGCATAAGACAGGGGTTCTCAACCAGGGGGGAATTCCCCACGGGGGGGGGGGAGGGGGGGAATTCAGGTTTTCAGGGGGAAAACTGATTCGGGAGCAAGAGATATGTTCGATGAGAAATCAATCACAGAATTTTGGCCCTTGATGTGCGATTCCTACCCAAAAGTGGCAGAAAGAGCTATCCGTGCATTGCTTCCGTTTGTGTCGACATATCTTTGTGAGTCAGGCTTTTCAACTCTTTTGCAAATTAAAACGAAGCAACGTAGTAGATTAGAGGTAGAAAATGACCTGCGTTGTGCCCTTTCAAGCACTCCTCCGCGTATCCCAGAATTGGCGAAGAAAAAACAATCACAGGTTTCTCATTGACTGTAATCTTCATCTGAATAAAATTAATTACAAATTTACAATATCCTGGTATTCTATTGAACTTTTTGTTTATTGCATTATGCTTCAGTTTGGTCTGTTAAGTAATTCATTATAAATATAAAAAACTATTTTATTTTTATTCAAGTTTTATAAATCCATCAACATTTTCAATTGGCATTTAATTTGCAAGACTCCACTATAAAAATAATCCATGTAAAATTGTAAATGTATATGTACTAATATGGAAAAAATAAAGGATTTTCAGTATTATATGCATATTATTTGGAATGCACTTTTGAGGCAGACAATCTTGGAAAGGAGGTGGGAATGACATTCTGACATATGGTGAAAGGGGTGCATGGGGCAAACAAGGTTGAGAACCACACAGCGTTCAATTAACAAAAAAAAACACCTTTTAAACTATTTTCGTAAATGTTTCAACCCGCCTGACTACGGAGACCTGCCTGGGACAAAGTATTTTCCTTTGAATAAAATAATTGTATGACTTGTAGATGGGATAACATATTCATATCCATGTGCATGTAGGAAATCATGTTATAAACTAGGTGGGGTACCCGGCGTTGTCCAGGTTCGTTTTGGACGAAATAAAGATAAACAGACACTCAATCACGCCCTCTCTATCCCTCTCTGGAAGAGGGGGTAGGGATGTCCTTGGCCAAAATTAAGTGAACATGCAAAAAATAAATAAATAACAGTAACCTTGATGCAGTGAGTCAGAAGAGTAGCATCACATCTATACACGTACACGTGTTCACCTGATTATTCTTTGTGCAATATAAGAGTGACGAGTTTGTCCGTCAGGCTGACTTCCTTACACACACTACTGGTGATCTTGTCTCTGTACTCCACACACCTTGTTATCTGTAGTTCATCTTGTTCTATTACCACGATAACATTTATTACACCAATACTAAAGATTAACGTAATATTCAGACAATACTCATTCACCCAACAGTCCTCTACTACCCTTCATTGTTAACATTTATTTCCACTCACTGAACAACCTTGGTCTTCTACCACGACCTTAATGTAAACTTGTAAATCTTCCAGCTGGGATGAGTCGTGTCCTTCCTCACTAACTCTTCTGTATTCTGTACTGCACCATTGTTTTATTCCTCAGTGTGTGTGTGTGTGTGTGTGTGTGTGTGTGTGTGTGTGTGTGTGTGTAATAAACTTTACGTCGCTCTTACTTTATGGCTCTACTAAACTTGCCTTCATCATGGTACACACTGACATTAACTGTAATACGGTACTAGTGACTGATAATACACTCTCTCTCTCTCCTCTCTCTCATTCTGTCATGCATAGTCAATAATTCATAACTACCTCTTCAGAAAACTAACAATATCAAATTTCCATTTGCTTTCTCGTTCATTTCCCTTCATTCCAGAAACCACTTTTCATGTAAATGTGGTGATTCCAGCCGTAGTCCGCAGTCGGTTCACATTAACTTGTCTGTCTCGACAAAAAAGTACAGAAGCTTATGGGATTCACGTGCAGCCAGGAAGCCAAACAGACCTTACAGTGTTGGGGACATCCAATCACAAATATATCCCGAGGGAGGTTTTTTTTAATCCATCGTAATGTCCAGTAATGAGCAGATCTCTCACAAATATATCAACGATTCGAATCCCGCTTGGTCCTTACACACGTGAGCAGGGTGTTATCCAGTGTGAACCTCACTGCCAAACATCAAAGGTTACCCGCCCTCCGGCATTCTCTTCTACAAACACTGGATAGACCAACCACCCGACCGGCTAGTAAGCTGATAGGTAGCACAGTACTACTATACCGGCCAACAATCTGTACAGTATAACAGATCGCTTAATATGTTAATCTGCTTCCATCTACGTTTTGTGTTCACTTGACTACTTTAATAGCCTCCCAAATACAAAAAAAAGATAAAAATAAAATGAAAACTTCATTATTCGCTTAATACTGTTCACTACACTTCTGCCACAGCTTGTCCGGTTTATACTCTGCCGTTTGTATAAAATGGTAACAAGCTTTATTACAATTGACTATAGTTAGTAGCTGTAGCCAGAGAATTATTCACCCATAAACAATAATCACTCCGCTGACCACCTGATCACTTAATATATTTATTAGGTCTATAGAAAACGGATAAGACGAATCAAACTTACATATACTCGTATGCCTTTATATATTACGAGAGGGGGTCAAAACTTGGCTCTCTAATGACAACTGAAATCCTAACACTGCTAACCTTACTAACTCAGAGGCAACAACTTATCTCTGTATTCTGTTTTGGAAATATACCACAGACTTTTGAGCTTTACCCCGATACTGTTGATAACAGTTTATATGAGACTTTACAGTAATGAATGTAAGAATATTATGGCAACTCTCTCTGTGTTATGAAGGAGCGTTCCTCACACCTGGTGCCAGTAATCATTCACCTGTGTCGTCTCGTGTCGTCTCGTCTCGTCTAAATATCTACCTCCTTCCTGAAGACAAGTATTGAGTCAGGTCATCCCGAGAAAGTGTCGTCATTAATAATCCTTTTCTATCGTCCTCTGCCTCTTCACTTTCTCTCTAAAATCTTCAAATCTTTCCTCAATTCATTTCCGGGAGGATATTGAGTCTCTCGGTAGTCTCTCTGGTCACCAATATGGTTTACGCCCAGGAAAATCCATTGGTGACTTTCTTACTTCTTTTGGGGATTTTATATTGTGGATGTTGATGTGTCTAAAGCCTTTGATAGGGAGTGACACGAAACTGATCACCAGCCTTGTCTCAGCTGGTGTTCCTCTCTCATTCTCAACTCTCGTCTTCATTTAGCTTTCGGGTCCTTCCACTCCTTGATGGATTGACCACTTCTTTCCTTCCCATAATATTGGTGTTTCTCTGTGTCTTCGCCCACCCCTCTTCTTCATTTCTTAAACTCGTAACTCAATCCGGTATTACTTTTAATTCAACTCTGCATTATTTTACCACCTCTCAAATCCACTCCACATGTCGCTCGATCTCGTTTTCACCTAATAACTACCATCTTTATAAACAGATCCGGATAGGATTATCCAGTAAGGCGGACGGACGTAACCTGATGAGTCAACGTTTCTATGATCCAATATTTTCCTCCTCCCTTTCAGAAAGTTCTCAGAATTTTACAGTTCCTGAATAAGAAAGCACACACACACACACACACACACACACACACACACATTCCAAAGACTCCTCTGGAGCTCCTCAGGAGAAGGACGAGATCACAATATTCAGGAAACATTCCCTTTCTGGATCACCCTTCTGAGGCGCTGGAACAAGTACAGCTGTTACGAACCCCTCCACCCAGCACTACGAACCACGCCATCTATTGTCTTGATCTACCTACCCAGCACCACGAGCAACGCCATCTAGGGACGAGACACGAGTATGACTCGTCTTAGTTAACACTCTTTCCATATCCTGGTTGTTGCGTCACTTCCTCCAAGTCTTCTTTAGAGCTCCAATTCGAGGATATAATTTTGCCTGGGAAGTAACTCACAGGATTCATCTATCCTCAAACCCACGGTGCAGCAAGAGACTACTCAATGCCTTTCTACTAACACTAGCCTTTTACCGTCAGCCATCTCAGCTCCTCACTTAAGTACTTATATTTTGTATTAACTCCCCCACGTCCACTTGCTTCAAGATTGTTTATGTTGTATTAATATGTATATACTGTTAATGTTTAGGTTAAGTTTGGTTAAGGGTAATTTATAAGCTGAATATTTTGTTAAGGATTTATGGTACTCTATTATACACAACGAAAACTCGCATCCTTTGTCTACCCTTTTATAGTCCGATTGTCTGCTTTTTTTGCCATCTCTGTTGGACTCCAGACGTAACTATATTCCAAATCCCAAATAATGGCGACCGTGACAGGACACTTAATTCCTCAAGCAATTATGGTTCCTTCTTGTTACTCAGTGTTAATTATTCCTCCCAGTCACTTCTGTTCACAATTGCTTTACGGTGGTTTAAAGTTTCCTTCATATGTGTGTGCATATATTGGTATTATCGTACAGTAAAAGTGACAGCCGTAGGATATTAGGTTCCAAGTGTCATAAGGCTTACCTGTTATTACACGTGGCAGTCGTGTAGTAAGTCTTATCGAGTGTAGGGAAGAATCCGGATCTGTTTAATGCCGTACCCTCACTCCAGAGTAGGCTGTTCCATAGTCACTAGTTTACGGTGAAGTGATATCTTGGGACGCCCCGCTCTACCAGGACCCCATAATTATAAAGCCTCAATTATTTTTCTTCTCATTATCTCATTCAGGGTCAATCATACCATTTATCAGGGTTGTTAATCC
>NW_024718215.1:0-15064 GCF_018991925.1 Homarus americanus
CTAGTTACGTATTGCTACGTGTATAAGAATATATATAATGTACACTGTTCATTCTGATAAAAATATGCATGTATTCAGTTAGTGAACGGTGTAGTGCGATAATTATACATATATACACACACACACACACACACACACAACACACAATATCACACATATCACACTCACAAAACATACAACACTACACACACAACCCATACACAAACACTCTACACACGACCATTAAACACACACACCACCCCACGCCCACATATAGCAGTACCATCCAGGTGAGATGAAACTGTAATCGTGTGGAAGTGATTACAACATCGTTCAAAGCATTATAGTACGCACCCAACTGAGCCCCAACTCCAGCCAGCCACACACACCCGACCTCCGACGTGTGCTGCATATTGAGCACTAATTAATTACCTTTGTTAAACCTGCACGCATCACACAAATATCTACTACTGACAACCCGAAAAAAATATATTCAAAATGGGCGATTATGGTCGGTGAAAAACTGAATGCAGACTTGGGAGGAGGAGGAGGAGGTGAGGAGGAGGGGGGAGGGAGGAGGAGGAGGGGGGAGGAGGAGTGAAGGGGAGGTGAGGGAGGAGGGGGAGGAGGAGGAAGGGGGAGGTGGAGGAGGAAGGGGAGGTGAGGAGGAGGGGAGGTGGAGGAGGAGGGGGAGGTGAGGAGGAAGGGGGAGGGAGGTGATGAGGAGGGGAGGAGGAGGAAGGGGAGGTGAGGAGGAGGGGGAGGAGGAGGAGGGAGGAGGTGAGGAGGAGGGGGGGATGAAGTGATGAGGAGGGGGAGGAGGAGGAGTGAGGGGACGGAGGTGATGAGTGAGGGGGGGAGGTGAGGAGTGAAGGGGAGGTGAGGAGGAGGGGAGGTGAGGAGGAAGGGGAGGAGGTGATGAGGAGGGGAGGTGAGGGAGTGAAGGGGAGAGGAGGAGGAGGGGGAGGTGAGAGTGAAGGGGACGGAGGTGAGAGGAGGGGGGAGGAGGAGGAGGGGAGGTGAGGAGGAGGGGGGAGGAGGAGTGAGGGGGGGAGGAGAGGGGAGGTGAGGAGGAAGGGGAGGAGGTGATGAGTGAGGGGGGAGGTGAGGAGTAAGGGGGAGGTGAGGAGTGAGGGGGAGGTGAGGAGGAAGGGGAGGTGAGGAGGAGGGGGGGACGGAGGTGATGAGAGGGGAGGTGAGGAGGAGGGGAGGTGAGGAGGAGGGGGACGGAGGTGATGAGTGAGGGGGAGGGAGGAGGAGGGGGAGGTGAGGAGGAAGGGGACGGAGGAGAGGAGGAGGGGGAGGGGGAGGAGTGAGGGGGGAGGTGAAGAGGAGGGGGGGTGAGGTGGGAGGGAGGAGGAGGGGGGAGGTGAGGAGGAGGGGGACGAGGATGAGGAGGGGGAGGGGTGAGGAGGAGGGGGGACGGAGGTGATGAGTGAAGGGGAGGTGAGGAGTGAGGGGGAGGTGAGGAGGAGGGGGGACGGAGGAGGAGGAGGGGGAGGTGAGGAGGAGGGGGGACGGAGGAGGAGTGAGGGGGAGAGGAGGAGAGGTGAAGAGTGAGGGGGAGGAGGAGGAGGGGGAGGTGAGGAGGAGGGGAGGTGATGAGGGGGGGAGGTGGAGGGTGAGGAGGAGGGGAGGGAGTGAGGAGGGGGAGGAGGAGAGAAGGGGACGAGTGAGGAGGAGGGGGGGGAGGAGGAGTGAGGGGGGAAAGGAGGAGGAGGGGGGAGGTGAGGAGGAGGGGAGGTGAGGAGGAAGGGGAGGTGATGAGTGAGGGGAGAGTGAGAGGAGGAGGAGTGAGGGGAGTGGGAGGAGTGGGGGAGGTGAGGAGGAAGGGGGAGGAGGTGATGAGGAGGGGGGAGGTAAGAGTGAAGGGGGAGGAGGAGGAGGGGGAGGTGAAGAGTGAGGGGAGGTGAGGAGGAGGGGGGGAGGTGAGGAGGAGGGGGGAGGTGGAGGAGGAAGGGGGGACGGAGGTGATGGAGTGAGGGGGAGGTGGGAGGAGTGAGGGGGGGAGGTGAGGAGTGAGGGGGAGGTGAGGAGTGAGGGGGGGAGGTGGAGGAGTGAAGGAGGTGAGGAGTGAGGGGGGAGAGGTGATGAGTGAGGAGAGAGAAGGGGGGAGGTGAGGATGAGGGGGGAGGTGAGGAGTGAAGGGGAGGTGAGGGAGTGAGGGGGACGGAGGTGATGAGTGAGGGGGGAGGGGTGGGGAGGAGTGAGGGGAGGAGGGAGGGAAGGGGACGGAGGTGATGAGTGAGGGGGGGGTGGAGGAGTGGGAGGGGAGTGAGGAGAGGGGATGAGGTGAGGGGGGAGGTGAGGAGTGAGGGGGAGGTGAAGAGTGAGGGGGTGAGGGGGGGAGTGAGGAGTGAGGGGAGGTGAGGAGGAGGGGACGAGGATGAGGAGGGGGGAGGTGAGGAGGAGGGGGGGGGAGGATGGAGTGAAGGGGAGGTGAGAGGAGGGGGGGAGGTGAGGAGGAGGGGGGACGGAGGTGAGGAGGAGGGGGGGAGGTGAGGAGTGAGGGGGGACGGAGGTGATGAGGAGGGGGGAGGTGAGGAGTGAGGGGAGAGGTGAGTGAGGGGGAGGTGAGGGAGGAGGGGGGGAGGAGGAGTGAGGGGGAGGTGGAGGAGGAGGGGGAGGTGAGGGGTGAGGTGAGGAGGGAGGGGGGGAGGTGGAGGAGGAGGGGGGAGGAGGAGGAAGGGGACGGAATGAGTGAGGGGGACGAGTGAGGAGTGAGGGGGGAGGTGAGGAGGAGGGGGAGGTGGAGGAGGAGGCGTGAGAGTGAGGGGAGGTGAGGAGGAAGGGGTCGGAGGTGATGAGGAGGGGAGGTGAGGAGTAGGGGGGAGGTGGAGGAGTGAGGGGAGGAGGAGTGAGGGGGGAGGTGAGAGTGAGGGGGGAGGAGGAGGAGGGGACGGAGGTGATGAGGAGGGGGGGAGGAGGAGTGAAGGGGGAGGAGGAGTGAGGGGAGGTGAAGAGTGAGGGGGGGAGGGGTGAGGAGGAGGGGGGAGGTGAGGAGGAGGGGGAGGTGAGGAGTGAAGGGGACGGAGGTGATGAGTGGAGGGGAGGTGAGGAGTGAGGGGGAGGTGAGGGAGGAGGGGGAGGTGAGGAGGAGGGGGGAGGAGGAGGAAGGGGAGAGGAGGAGGGGACGGAGGTGATGAGGAGGGGGGGAGGTGAGAAGTGAGGGGAGGTGAGGAGTGAAGGGGACGGAGGATGAGTGAGGGGAGGTGAGGAGGAGGAGGGAGGAGGAGTGAAGGGGACGGAGGTGAGGAGGAGGGGAGGTGAGGAGTGAGGGGGGAGGTGAAGAGTGAGGAGGGGAGGTGGAGGAGGAGGGGGAGGTGAGGAGGAGGGGGGACGGGAGGTGATGAGGAGGGGAGGTGGAGGAGGAGGGGGACGGAGGTGGAAGAGTGAAGGGGAGGTGAGGAGGAGGGGGGGAGGTGAGGGGAGGAGGGGACGGAGGTGAGGAGGAGGGGGGAAGGTGAGGAGGAGGGGGGGACGGAGGTGATGAGTGAGGGGGGAGGAGGAGGAGGGGAGAGGTGAGGAGGAGGGGGAGGTGAGGAGTGAGGGGGAGGTGAGGAGGAGGGGGGAGGTGAGGAGTGAGGGGGGGAGGTGAGGAGTGAGGGAGAGGAGGGAGGGGGAGGTGAGGGGAGGAAGGGGAGGAGGTGATATGAGGGGGACGGAGGTGAGGAGGAGGGGGAGGTGAGGAGTGAAGGGGGTGGAGGTGAGGAGTGAGGGGAGGTGAGGAGAAGGGGAGGAGGAGTGAGGGGGAGGTGGAGGAGTGAGGGGAGGTGAGGAGTGAGGAGGGGAGGAGGAGGGGGAGGAGGTGAGGAGGAGGGGGGGAGGTGAGGAGGAGGAGGGGGGAGGTGGAGGAGTGAGGGGAGGGGTGGGGAGGAGGAGGGGAGGAGGTGATGAGAGGAGGGGGAGGTGAGGAGGAGGGGGGAGGTGAGGAGTGAGGGGAGGTGGAGGAGGAGGGGGGGAGGGAGGAGTGAGGGGGAGGTGAGGAGGAAGGGGGATGGAGGTGATGAGGAGGGGGGGGAGGTGAGGAGTGAGGGGGGAGGTGAGGAGGGGAGGGGGGAGGGGTGAGGAGTGAGGGGGAGGTGAGGAGTGAGGGGGAGGTGAGGAGTGAGGGGGAGATGAGGAGGAAGGGGACGGAGGTGATGAGGAGGGGAGGTGAGGGAGTGAGGGGGGGAGGAGGAGGAGGGGGGGAGGTGAGGAGTGAGGGGGGACGGAGGTGATGAGTGAGGGGAGGGAGGTGAGGAGGAGGGGAGGAGAGTGAGGGGAGGTGAGGAGTGAGGGGACGGAGATGAGGAAGGGGAGGGGAGGAGTGAGGGGGGGAGGTGAGGAGTGAGGGGGGGAGGTGAGGAGGAGGGGGGACTGAGGTGATGAGGAGGGGAGGTGAGGGAGTGAGGGGGACGGAGGGATGAGTGAGGGGAGGTGAGGAGTGAGGGGAGGTGAGAGTGAGGGGACGGAGGTGATGAGTGAGGGGGAGGTGAGGAGGAGGGGGAGGTGAGGAGTGAGGGGAGGAGGAGGAGGGGAGGTGAGGAGGAGAGGGGACGGAGGTGATGAGTGAGGGGGGAGGTGAGGAGGACGGGGGGAGGTGAGGAGGGAGGGGAGGTGATGAGTGAGGGGAGGAGTGAGTGAGGGGGGACGGAGGTGATGAGTGAGGGAGGTGGAGGAGTGAGGGGGGACGGAGGTGAGGAGGAGGGGGGACGGAGATGAGTGAGGGGGGGGCGGAGGTGATGAGGAGGGGGGACGGAGGTGATGAGTGAGGGGGGAGGAGGATGAGTGAGGGGGGGAGGATGAGTGAGGGAGGACGGAGGTGATGAGGAGGGGCAGGTGAGGAGTGAGGGGGGGAGGTGAGGAGAGTGAGGGGGACGGAGGGTGATGAGTGGGGAGACGGAGGTGATGAGGAGGGGGCGGAGGTGATGAGGAGGGGAGGAGGAGTGAGGGGACGGAGGTGATGATGAGGGGAGGTGAGGAGGATGGGGTAGATGAGGAGTGAGGGGAGGTGAGGAGTGAGGGGGGACGGAGGTGATGAGTGAGGGGGAACGGAGGTGATGAGTGAGGGGACGGAGGTGGAGGAGTGAGGGGGGGGACGGAGGTGACAGTGAGGGGGATGAGGTGATGAGGAGGGGGGAGGTGATGAGGAGGGGGGTGAGGAGGAGGGGGACGGAGGTGATGAGTGAGGGGAGGAGGGGAGGAGGGGACGAGGTGAGGGAGGAGGGGGGGGGACGGAGGTGAGGAGGAGGGGGACGGAGGTGATGAGTGAGGGCGAGGAGGTGGATGGAGTGGAGGGGAGGTGGGAGGGAGTGAGGGGGACGGAGGTGATGAGAAGGGGAGGTGAGGAGGAGGGGGGACGGAGGTGATGAGTAAGGGGAGGTGGAGGAGGAGGGGGACGGAGGTGATGAGTGAGGGGGAGGGAGGAGGAGGGGGACGAGGTGATGAGTAAGGGGAGGTGAGGAGTGAGGAGGGGACTGAGGTGATGAGTGAGGGGAGAAGTGATGAGTAAGGAGAGGGGGAGAAGGAGGGGGAAGGAGAGAGGTAAAGCATGAAGAGGAGAGTGGGTGAGAGAGTGGGAGGTGGTGAGGAGGAAGGGGAGGAAGGGGAGAGGTAAGGAAGGAATGAAGGAAGAAGGAAGAAAGGAATGAAGGAAGGAAGGAAGGAATGAAGAAGAGAGGAAGGAAAGGTTGCAGTAAGGAAGAAGTGAATCAGAATCATTCAACGTCTATTTAAAACTGTATATAAACTGAATTACACCAGATATTTTTCCTATACTGTACAACTCGAGTCAACACAGCCAAGACTTGGAAACTCACTACCTGATAGTCCGGAGAAAAAGGACAAAACATACAAATAAAAAATAAAAGCATCGTCGTTATTTATCCCTTTCTGATATTTTTATTTTGTTTTTGTTTACAAGTTTGACGTTGACTCTCTCTGTGAACGTTCATCACACTTTCTAACACGAGTATGTGCTTCCAGTGCATGTCGACGATGTAAGTTATGTACACACGCGCTCGGTCACACACACACACAACATTATCACTCCTTCTTCTTGATATATGTCTCGTTTCATCAATGTTTCAGGATGGAATGTTTATGCGTGTCTGAGAGAGAGAGAGAGAGAGAGAGAGAGAGAGAGAGAGAGAGAGAGAAGAATAGCTGCATCACCCCCACACCTATCATCACCTCACAACAATCCCCTAGTCCTTCTAGTGCTCTAACAACCAGCGACCCCAACAGCCTGAACCTTATACCACAGAGATTGACCTCACACGTACAACAGTATTGTCTCAGGTCAAATACGAGTGACCTATAAAAAATACCTCAATACTAAAAAATAACTAATAATAATTGCACAATCAGTCACGCTAATGAATGTCAATGGATACTGGTATATGTTCCTAATTGATATTGGTCGCTGGTTAATTACATACAGTATAGAAATTACATTGAGTTATAGATGTGTTATATGCAGTTAGTATTTTTGTGACCTCTCCCGCGGTAAATGGTAGATGGAGGAGTAAATCCATGAGCGTTGAAGTACATCATTATTGTATACATGAGAGCCTTTATACCTTCATACACGTCAGAGTATAAACACAGGGTAGTATTATAGTAGTGGTGGTGGTATGTATGTATGTATGATGTGTATGTATGTATGTATGTGCATGTATGTCTGTCTACTTCCTACCCCTTCTCCCTCAACCATACATCCACCACACTACCATTCTCCACCACACCACTACTACCTCCACCACTTCCATCACACCACCACCACCATCTCCCACCACACCACCACCCTCACCACATCAAGAAAAGAACTCCTCTCCCCAAAAGTATCTATACTATTTTGTGTTGAAACAATATGACACCGGACGAAGATTTTGACAACCCTACGGAGACAACAGGAGTCGCAGTGTTCATTCTGAAATACATCGTTCACCCGTACAGATATTTTTTTTGGAAGGGGCGCATTAATACGTTCAAACTGTGCATTTACCATAACACATTGTAGAAACTCTGTGAATACTTAAACCTTAATTTGTTATTGATGGAAACTCAACTACATTCAGTTATGTAAGAAGCATTACATTAATTCAATTACACACTCAAAGAATTATTCATATAATAAAACATTGAAGGAATGTAGTATTAACAGCAACTGACTGACCAAACAATCACTTGAAAGAAAAACGGAAGGTATTCAATTTTCTTATGGGATACTACTGAAATTATTAACGTTTGTTCACTCATGTATTAAATAACGTTTTCTATGGATAATAAAATGAGCTTCAAGACCAAAGTTGAGTTATCTTGAATTTAAATGCCTCTCACCACCACTTCCACCATGATAAAAGGCTCATATGAACAGTTGAACACCCATACACACACACACACACATACATGAACACACACACACATGAACACACACACATGAACACACACACATGAACACACACACAACACACACACATGAACACACACACATGAACACACACATGAACACACACACATGAACACACACACATGAACACACACACATGAACACACACACATGAACACACACACACATGAACACACACACATGAACCACACACACACATGAACACACACACACATGAACACACACACACATGAACACACACACACATGAACAACACACACACACACACATGAACACACACACATGAACACACACACATGAACACACACACATGAACACACATGAACACACACACATACATGAACACACACACACACACACACACGTAATTAAATCACTTTTATTTACAGTTTATGAATAACGATCTCCCAGATTAGAAAATTCTCGAACTACAATGAACCCTCTATTTAACTGAAGAGAGTCCGTTATATCGAGAAGTCGTTAGGAGACCCCATCTAACAACAACACGAGATGAATGTGTCTGATATAGGAATAGACAAGGCAATACAGTACCTCTCCTTCCCACCCCCCAATCCTCCCTCCTCCATCCCCTCCATCCATCCCTCCCACCACCTCTTCCTCCTCACATCCTTTCTCCTCCATCCCACCCTCTTCCCTCCTAACTCCTCCCCACTCCCACCTCACCTCCCACTCCCACCCCCTTCTCCCCTACTCACCTCACCCTCCTCCTCCACAACATTCATTGGAGGAAGAAGAAACTTAAATGATAATATTAAGAAATTAATCTGAGGAAGAACCCACCCAAGAAATGTAACCCGAAAAAATTCCTATCTTTTCTTTCTTTCCTGTTTGCCTGTTGTCACTCTTTCTTGTCATCCTATCCGTGCTCTCTTTGTTTTTTGTTCTCTTTGTCTTCTTTGTCTCTGTCCTCGTTCTCTTAATCTCCCTTACTGGTGAGAGAAAAACAAATCAGATAACAGATAAATTTAACACTGGAGAAGAGAGAGAATTTTAATATTCATGTGTAAAGATGATGTCAGATGCTACACACCACACACACCTCACACCTCACCACAACACCTCACCACACACACTCACCACACACCTCACCATACCATACCACACACCCACCACACACACACACCACACCACCAGATACACACCACACACTCACACCATACCACACCACCACACATCACACCACACACTCACACACACACACCATATACCACACCTCACCAACACACACACACACACACACACACACACATCACACCGCATCACACCACTCACTAGTCGGAAGAATTTAGCTGGACAATACCCAGAGAGAGAGAGAGAGAGAGAGAGAGAGAGAGAGAGAGAGAGAGAGAGAGAGAGAGAGAGAGAGAGAGATTAACAAAGGAAGCACCAAGAGACAAGAAAGAAAAGTGAGAGAGGAGAAGGGAAGGAAGAAAGAAGAGAATAGGAAAACGAAGAGATAAGAGGATAGTTAGAGGAAAACAAAGAGAGAGAGAGAGAGAGAGAGAGAGAGAGAGAGAGAGAGAAAGAGAGAGAGACAGAGCACAGAGGATTAATTAAAGCCATTAAGACAGAATCAACATCAGGTTAGTAAGGGAAACACCGATCAAGGGAGAAAATAGCCTAGCCGGACGGTTAATTGGCGAGAGGAGAGGCCTTGTTCCCTCAGAGGATAGGGGGAGGGAGGGTGAGGGGGTGACGGGGAAGGTGGCGACCAATGAGGGAGAGAGGTATTAGTGGGGTGATGAGAGGGGAGGGGAGAGGAGTTTGGGAAGGAGGGAGGTGAGGGGGGTGGGTGAGAGGGAGGGAGGAATTAGTGGGGAAGGGAAAAAGGAGGGAAGGGGAGAGTAAGGTGTATATCTTCTGCAGGAGGCCAGCAGGTGGAGGAGGGGGGGGGAGAGGAGGAAAATAGAAGGAGGAGGAGAAAGAGGAAGATGGCGAGGAGGAAGAGAAAGAGATGAGGAAGAAGGGAACACACACACACACACACACACACACACACACACACACACACACACACACACACACACACACACACACCACAAACACAAAACAAACAACAACAACATGATTATAATGCATAAAATAATGTTGTTTGCCAATTCCAAAACTAAATCATAATAATCACCAACTCATGGATGACACACGTTAATAACAGTCTCCAATGGCCTTGTTAAACACAAATCAAATGTCTATCTCAATTTTGTTTTTGTTTCTTCATTTTATCACATTAATAAAAACCTACCTTTCTTTTTTTTCTGAATTCTGAGACGCGAATGAGGAAGAAAAATCAATATATTCTAATTTTTATAAGTAACTGATCCTCCTGATTTGTTTTATTTGGGTTTAATAGATACAGATTTACTCAATGCCAGAACCTTGGGTGTACAGCTAAAGTGTATCTGATAGGTGTAATACTAAGACAACCTCAGGTCAACACCTGTAACACTCCTGTCTACTCACCTGTATATCCCAATTACATTATATAGAAACCGGATTACAGCTCGTGTCGTTTAAATGCATTAGCTAACTGTCTATACATTGCACCATCACCACCATTATCACCACTATCACCACCACCCTCACCACCACTAACTATGTTACTAACACATCACACACCCCGATAGTCCCTGCTTTAACACTTAATTGAGGGTCACAATCTGTCTGCTTAATGAGTCAACAACCGCCCACAGGTAACGAGTCATTAATTAACATACAAGCCAACACCTGTAAAACAAATACCTTTCACAGACAAGCCACTACCTGCCCGACCTATGCTAATGAGCAATGACTAAACATAATTATCACCTGTATATTCATAAATAAGACCCATTACTTAGTATAATTTATATAACACATCCAATATACCTGCACGTTTATATATAATTACTATCCACGGCTAAATACCTCATTACAGGCTCACGTGCCCTATGCCTAACACCACTAATTACTACCGCAGCAGTCACACACCCTCCCACCAGAAAGGCCTAATTACTCACACATACACACCTGTAAACGCAAGGACTAATTATCAACTTACCTAATCACACCTTCACGGTTACTAATTACTGGTTATCTTTTGTATAGTACGATGGCTAATCACTTTGCAACACCTAATCACCATTGTTATTCACAACACCTAATCACACACTCACACTCACACACACACACACACACACACACACACACAAACACCTTCACACCTACCTAATTACCGGTAGCTCACATTTGCTGCCTCACACCTAATTAGCCGAGCACATTAGCTGTGAGTGGGGTTGGAGGGAGGGAGGGGGAGGGAGGGAGGGGGAGGGAGGGAGGAGGGAGGGGGGGATGGGAGGGGAGGGGGGGTTGGAGGGGAGGGGGTTGGGAGGGGAGGGGGGTTGGGAGGGGGGGGTTGGGAGGGAGGGGGGGGTTGGGAGGGAGGGGTTGGGGAGGGAGGGGTTGGAGGGAGGGGGTTGGGAGGAGGGGGGTTGGGGAGGAGGGGGTTGGGGAGGGGAGGGGGGGTTGGGAGGAGGGGGGGGCTAGGGAGGAGGGGGGGTTGGGAGGGAGGGGGGGTTGGGGAGGGAGGGGGGTAGGGAGGGAGGGGGTTGGGAGGGGAGGGGGGTTGGGAGGAGGGGGAGGGAGGGAGGGGGGGGCTGGGGAAGGAGGGGGGTTGGGAGGAGGGGGTTGGGAGGGAGGGGGGCTGGGAGGGAGGGGGTTGGGAGGGAGGGAGGGGAGAGGGGGGTTGGGAGGGAGGGGGGTTGGGAGGGAGGGGGCTGGGGAGGAGGGGGGAGGGAGGGGGGGGCTTGGGAGGAGGGGGGGAGAGAGGGGTTGGGGAGGGAGGGGGGTTGGGAGAGGGGTTGGAGGGAGGGGGGCTGAGGAGGGGGGGTTGGGAGGGAGGGGGGGGGTTGGGAGGAGGGGGGCTGGGAGGAGGGGGGCTGGAGGAGGGGGGCGTTGGAAGGAGGGGGGCTGGGAGGAGGCTGGGAGGGAGGGGTTGGGAGGAGGGGGGTTGGGAGGGGGGGCTGGAGGAGGGGGCTGGGAGGAAGGGAGGGAGGAGGCTGGGAGGAGGAGGGGGGAAGGAGGCTGGGAGGAGGTTGGGGGAGGGCTACAGGGGGGTTGAGGGGGGTAAGAGGGGGATGAGGGAGGGGGGACGCACAAGCTGTCACCTCCCTCCCCAGCACACACACACAAATGCATCATCATAAATATCACAGTGTTTAATTAATTCGTAACGAGAACCATAAAGCATCATACTATTAATGAGCTCCTATTTAAATATTTTGCATATGTCCTGCCAGCACACACACACACACACACACACACACACACACACACACACACACACACACACACACACGTTCTCTATGATAGTAATCTTGTGTTGTATTTCTACACTACACGATATTCCACCAATACAACAAACAAATGGATAAAAATAATGAATAAATAAATAATACAATATTAATAACTCAAGATGAATGAATAAGAACTTCCTTAATGTATAACAAAATGAAAAAACGACTGAACAACACACGTACAGTACAAATGTTATTGAAGTATAACCATAATAACAAATATGTAAATAAAATAACTATTATATTTCCTAGTGCTTTTTACCCATCCTAAGAATACTGTCAGTTTAATTTCATCTATATACAGGTAGTGTTTCCCACACCAATCGGTCCAGCACAGGCAACTAAGTCCGCGCCAAAAAGAGATGCTGCTGAGGGCGTATGATCTGCTGAGAGTAGGAGGTGAGGAGGCCAGGTCTTGGTGGTGGACAGAGAGAGAGGAAAGCAGATGACAAACACATACATAGAGACTGAGAGACACAGAGGCAGATTTTTTTTTTAAAGGTGATTCCAAGCCAGCTGTTGGGTAGGGCCATTGCATGAGCCTGTCCACCCCAGCCCACGTTAGTAACACATTTTACCATCCTTTTCTGAAGCGAAAACAGTATCATTATCTGTTCTAATTTTGCATGCTAGTAAACTGCACCTTATCCCCGCCTGTATGGCAACACTGACGGGCCGAAACTAAACATGATTAAGACATGATAAATCAGTTTGTTGGTAATACGTAAACAAACTCCGAGTATATTCCTTCGATTCACATTGGCAACATCTGGCGAGAGACCAAAGATAGACTATTTTTCAACAACAACTGTTGGTACACTGCACTAGAACAGCGAGTTCAACACACTACAACACTGCACAACAAACAAAGTCTTGGTCTACAAGTTGGTAACACATTCGCACTCGACCGCCCCCCCCCCCCCCCCCCCCCCCCCCCCCCCCCCCCCCCCCCCAATTGTAGTTAGAGCCATTGAGGACTAGTTCTACCCCCGGAATCGAACCAGAAGGACTTAAAACCAAGAAGTGAAAGGAAATTCACTTTCAACTGCCACATTCCTATATCACCATGGTAAAACACCCAACATTGTACTACACCAGTCTATCTAGGTTCACAATGATTAAGCAACACTTCATTAATCCCACTATAAATACCAATACAGTATACACACTGGTAACACTGTTTTTGGATTCATTAGCCTTCAATACACACAATAACGCATAGATTCGGCACGACTCCGACAAGAGGGCGTAGACGCGACATGAGTAAGACATGATACGTCAGCCAATAATGTTCCTAAGTTAGTTCCCGGTGTCATTAACTTACAAAACTGTTTACTTTCCCGTGAAGTTAAGAACACAACGGCACCCGGGGAATTGGATCCAATTCTTTAACCTTTTTTGTTTTGTTAAAGGTAAGGTATTATGCGTCCCCAAGTTCCCCAAATTGGCACGCTCCACATCACCACTCACACCTGCTCCACCACTGCCTACCTTTCTGTCTGTCTCCACCACCACACCTACCAACCTGTCTGTCTGTCTCTCCTCCGCCACACCTGTCTATTTGTTCCACATGTCTGCTCACCTGCCACCTCCACCACCTGTCTGTTTCACCACCACACACACCACCATACACACACCACCTCCACCACACCCACACCCACCACACCATCACCACCACTGCCCACACCACCTCCACCACACCCACCCTGCTGCTATTATCATGCTGGGGAAGTGAGTCTGTGGGGTTTGGACCACTTTGACTCAGAACATCGTCCTCGTAGTGGAGCGTTGGACAACACATTCACCCTCTTAGAGAGCAATGGTACAGACATGTACCTATTATGTCCAGCTGAGTACCGAAAACTCCTGAGAGATCGGTGTCAGTAGGTCGAATGAAAATTCTTGGTGAGGGATCTACGTTGTAACTCTTGATAGGATGCCAATGAAAGTACATTTGAACAAACACCCGCATCAATGTCTAACGCTAACTTGACTGACCTAACTCTCGCCGAAATTGATAACACTTCCGCTGGTTAACGCCGCTATTAATGAGGCTGTAACAGCGTTGTCGCGTGTTGGTAGTGGTGTAGCTACCCTATGTCGGTCTGGGACTGACACTGGTCTTCCCCGACTTCTTATAAAAACGACGAACGTTCACTTCAACGTTCAACACAGGCCCATACCAAGACAGCTCATACCTGATTTATCCCTACTGAGTTCTGAGTAACAAGTGATCAGTATACACATGAACAACAGTGAGCAACGTCTCGTGAAAGCAGTGGACAGTTCTTCAACGTCTACAGTGAAGCCGCAACTGACGCATGCACACGTCATTAAACAACGCCAACTCCAACGTCTTCAGTGATGCAGTGACTGATGCATAAACACGTCATTAAACAACCCAACTAACACGTCTTTAGCGACGCCGTGACTGACTCATAAACACGTCATTAAACAACGCTAACTATGCATCATCTATGACGCACCAGAAGGAGGTAGCTTCCACTCGCGGCATTGACAACCGATCAGGTGAGGGGAGTACACCGCCCACCACTGAGCGACCTTGGGAAAGACACAGCCAGTACCTCCTTCCTCAACACTGATGACCTGACCACCGGTGGGTCAAGACCTATTTAGGCGCTGCTCCTGCTGAGCAGCTCTCACCCTGGCCAATGTTCGGCCCATTCCCCAAGTCCTCTCCTGACCCATCCTCACCACGGGATATCAACATAATCAAAAGTGACATTGTTTCGGGAAGTGGAACCAGTGTTGAACAGTTAAGAACAGTGTTTGCCAGTGAATTCAGTACTAGACAGTACCAGTGAGAGCCGTGACCCGCCAGTGAGATAAGCACCACTGGGTACTGACCGCCATCTCCTGACAAGGAGGTGCTAATCAGTCCACCCTGAGAACAACAGGGTCGGCTTCACACTTGACTTCGAAATAACACAACACCACCCAGTAGGGTGGGGATAGGTCAACAACTGCAAATATGTTGCCTGTATAACAAGTGAACTACCGTGTGTTGAGCACTGTGTCGTTGTGAGGTGTAGGTGCCCGCGAGGCAAGGCCTATACCCTTGTGCGCTCGGCCATGTGGTGAGGTTTTGTTCACAAACCCCGTCCTCCTCATAGTGTGCCAAGCTGGTTAGTTCTTTTGAAACTAAAATTGACTTTGATACTGGATCTAACCAGAAAAACAGACATGCTATTAAGAACAAGTGTAGTGTAATAAAAGTGTTTATAAAATGAAAACTCCTGTTACCTTAGTCCACTACACACTCCCTCCACGAGAGGCCGCTCATGGCCTCTCCCTCACACCGCTAATACGCGGTACAGTA